>NW_017732758.1:96469-112988 GCF_001890085.2 Hipposideros armiger | reverse complement strand
GAGAGAGAGAGAGAGAGATGGAGGATGAGTCCTGTTTCCCCACCCTGAGACTGGTAGCCTGGAATCAATAGTCCTCCCATGTCTGCTCAGTTCCCTACACCATAGGCTCAATACCTCCACCAGGCTCTCCCAGTCATAGTATATATTCTGGCAATTAATTAAACGGTCTCTCTTGTAGTACAAACTATCGCCACTTTGGCTTCATGCTCCATATGAAAGGTTTACTTGACAATCCCTGGGCATCCTACTCTGGCATTCTTACACTATTTTTACTAATAGAATTCCAAGGAAGCTTGGGGACCCCTGTTCACATATATAGAGAGACTATGGTTTATATGCACCGTGTTAACCACCCTCTGGACAGGCTGAGCAATCTACTTATCATTTGTAGCAGTGATTGTGGGAATAATCTATGTAAAGAAATCATTAGAATTATGACTTAAATCCAAACTCCTATTATTAGCAATGTGAATATTAGGAACTCTGAAGACCTAATAATAAGAAGATGTAACTTCTTGCTAACAATGCTTGACTCTTGCTCCCTTTGTTTAATCTGCCACTATCCAACTGGTGGTTGAATCTATCTCCAGGGCTAACTCGTACATCATTTCAAAAGGGCTAGCCAGAAAATTGTAGACTTCTGGCGAGCCAGATAATGGTTGTATTTCACATTTGTACATCACCTGGCCATTTACACAGCATTTTCATATCCACTATCTTATATAATACATTGCTCACAGGCCTCTGGCTTCCTGGGATTTCTATTATCCAAATCTTACAGCAGGGGCTTTCGAGTACTGTAGTTTTCACTAACGTTGTTGGGTTTTCTTCTATCTTGCCTTTCTGTGTAGATCTTACATTCCTGAAGGATTATAACTATCCTCTCTAATCTGAAACGTGTATCTCTCCTCCACTGAGCACTATGCCTTGCACAGAGCGGACAGGCAATCTATACTTATTGAAGGCTTGTTTCCCACTCTTCAAATCTGACTTCCTTCCAGTCAGGCAAAGCCTGGGCACGCATGGCTAATCTCTTTCTTATAGAACATTCTTACTTAAGTGGAATGAATCCTGATAACACACAAAGGTTTTCCCAACTCTTTCTTCCTCATTCTCCAACAACCTAGCTGGAGTTTCCATTTTCTAAAACAGGGAATTATTGCTGTCACTGATATTTGTATTTACTGTACCTACTGTATTCACATCCACAGATCCTGCTTTTCTGAAAATATGTATCTACATCACTGAGGTATAGTTAATTTAAAAAGTTATGACACAATATTTAATTCCATAGTTTATGCAGGTAGTCAACTCTATTTGGCAAGGATTGCTTACTCATTTAACCAATCCGTACTGTGTACTTAACAAGAACAGTAAGCTAGTTGGTGCAGAGCGTAGGTAGTTGGGGGTTATATTGGAGGAAAGTTATATCCAAAAAAACTATAATACCAAGTAGATTGAATGAACTGTCATAAATGACACTTTTGTTTTCAAGTTCCAAGGAAGAAAGAGTACATTTAGCTAATGCTGACAAGTTCAATAACAATCAAAATGATTCATGAAGTTCCTACTTGGTCCCAGTACTTATTAAAATTTAAATTAATAAAAACAAAAAAAAAATCATCCTGTGTTTTATGACTTGTGTTTTATGACCATATAATGTTTTAATAAAAATATTTAGGGCCTAAAGAGGAATAAGCATTAAACACAAATACAAATTAAATATTAAAAGTAGTAGCAGAGGATCGGTCAAGTGGCTCAGTTGGTTAAGAGCTCGCTCAAGAGTGCGAGCTTTGAGCAACAGCAGTTCGATTCCCAGCCCAAGCTGAGCTGACCCTGAGCTGCCAACAGGTGGCAGGATGACTCAGCTAAAAAAAAAAAAAAGAAAAATGTAGTAACAGAAAAGCAAAGGTGATGAAAATTTAATATTTCTTGAGCTGCCCTTCATTACTTAAAGTGATTTAGATATGTGAGTGCTGTAGATATTCCAGGGTAGTCGACAGCCATGAAAATAAATGGGTAATATGGAAACATTCTACTGCACTGAAGCAGCCCTAGCATTTTGTTCAAGGAGATGTTAGAGCTTTGAAATAATGCCATTGGTTTCCTTTAGCAAGATGTGACTTCAGCATCCATAATTCAACTTACCTCTTCATTGAAATATAGTCATTCTTCCAAGAGGTGCGGCAAGCACATTCTCCACAGAAAAACATAATGATAACAGAGAGAAGGTTTCTAAAAAAATTACTTGCCAGCTTTTAACATGCTGTCCCAGAGACAGACTCAGGAAAACAAGTTATTTAACTACTGCTTCCCCCCTTTTTAAAAAGCCACTTACTCAAAATTTAGGAGACTTAGATAATTAGCACACTCTCCTCTATATTTTAACTATTTAAATTAAGATAGTTAACCAGAATTTATACCTCTTTAACATTTCATGATTGAATAAAATTGCCTATTATAGCTCCCAACCACAAGTGAGCCATTGACAAATGAGCTCTCAAAAGTGTCGCACAGACATGTGTGCCTTTCATAAATGTGCAGGAAAAAAATATCAGAAGTGCATGGAAATGAAGCGCTCTGGTATATAATATTTATGCCTTTAGGGTACAGGAAACTTGGCCAGAAGCCAGTTCCTAAATAAATATTCATTGTTTCTATCCTAAAGGCACTTCCATCATAATTTACTAATAAGGATGTTGTTTAGAGACAGCATTAGAAAGGTCAGAGCCTAATGAAATAGCACTTTCATCTTTGGATTCTCCTGAAGAAGTGAGGGAGAAATTAAGAATGTGCACTTTGTTGCCTCAATGAATTGAAAGAGTCTCCAATGTGTCAAAACAAATAAATATATGTTAATTAGTCAATAGTTGAATTGTAAGAATGTTGATGATGCTCTAGGTTTTCCAGGGCAAAATCTAATTATAAAGGCCAACATCCCTTTGAGTATATTTTCAAATCTATGTAAATGATCCATTTAAAATGATATTATAAAATTCATTAAAGCTTTCTTGAAAATGGGTATTTGAAAAAAATATTTCTGTCATTCTTTCAAAGCTTCAGAACTAATTGCACAGAAACTTTATTTTTGTTCTCACCTGTTTTCTGAACAAAACTGTTTTCATTCAGTTAGGCTATCATTTAGTCATAAAACCTCTGTGGGTCCTGTTTCCATTGGTGTTTCTATTATGAGAAGAGCTATAACCCCAGACTCTTGGAAACAAAGCTTATCGAGAATATACATGGAATGGTGCCATCTGCCTTGCTGTTCTCCAAAACCAAGCAAATCAATGACTCTCTACAGCTGAGATCACAACGGTTTTGGTAAGGGAACAAACTATTCTGAGTTTTGAAGACTGGCATTATAGTAGACAACCATATTCTCCTATAAAACTGCCTTTTGCTCCACCATTAAAGACAACATTCTGGACTGACTTGGTGCCTGTGTGAACCACAGGCCTGAATCTGACATTCCCCACATTCTCAGGTAATACACAGACATGAGGACTGAACAAATTTCAGGGGGCTGCGATAGATGTCCCTTTAGACAAAGAGAATAATATATTACACCAAGATTTTGACATGTGTTTTGTATAATATTTATGATGTTGTCTTTATTTGTACCTACATGTAATAAATAGTATCAAAAAGCTAGTAGTAGCAATGATTTTGTATATAAAGAATATATACATATGTATATATTCTTTATATATACAGTCAAGTATTTTTAGTTTTGCAAAATATCTTTTCCATGTTTGCACATTTTATATTTAGTGTAACACTAAGGATTTGGTAAATTAGATACGGAACTCAGCAGTTCTCAGTTCTTAAATGAGTTGCTTACATATAAGGAACACCCATATTCTAATTTCATGCAACTAATTTAGAACTCCAGGCTCCTTACTTCTGCCCAGAATATTTTGCTGTGGTTGTTTTATTTTTTTACTTGTTTTCCTATAGAATCAGTGGTTTTATTCCAGATTATTATTATAGAGCATATAAATAAAGCAACAGTTTAATCAGTTCATAGTTTTAATAAAATACATATAAAATCAAAATTAAGACCTTAATTCAGCAATAAGTTACTGAATGCTATGATAGGGCTAAACCATTCTAGGTACTACATGAAATTAAACTCCATCCCAGGAAATTTCTTATCTAATTAGAGAAATGTGGGAAACATTTCCAAATATCAGAAAATATAATTAATGAAAAATTAGTGATCCATACATTATCTGGAATGAGGGTTCAGAGGTGGGGAATACAGAGGCCATGCACAGAAAGATTAATAGAACACAGGCTCAAATGAGCAAGGTGCCTTTTAACACTGGTGAGTAGAGCACCGTTTCTGAAGCAAAGGGTCATGTTGTGGAAAAGGGGGTAAAAGTTTAAAAAATACGCTGAGGAGGAGAAACACTGAATGATAACGTAAGACTTCTGGACATGAAAATAATGGAAGATTGTTGAGCAAGTGGAAATACATTTGGCAAGATTATTTTAGCAGTGGCAAGAAAGCTGATGTGGAGGCGGTTGGAGACTGAAGGCACAATGGTTAGAAATAGATTGCACTGTTGAAGTATAAAAAGACAAATGGAGAATCACATCTTGATAAACTCTGGTCTCAATTTGCTTAGGAATTTAATCAGCATCCAAATTCCTTCATGATTCTTAGTGAACTGATATATCTGCTCATTTGGTTTCTATGCTTTGTGGAAAGTGACTTCTGGATTTCTAGACACTGTCGTCAAAATTTATGTTTTATTGAGAAATAGTTGTATGTACCATAACCAATACTCACATTTTCTACAGAAATTCCTGAGCTATTTTTGGGGAGTACACTACAATTTAACTCCCATACTTAATGGCTAACTGAACACATGGGAAAAGTGATGGAGAGAAAAAGGCATGGTTCAAAAATAAATATAATTTTGACCCTGGATGGTAAGAGAATAGCCAATATTAAGTGTTTCTCAAAATTCAGTAACAAGTGTACCATATATCATGCAAAATTATCTCACAAATGCCACATTTTGATTAAAATTACTTTTATTTTGATGTTATTTATGTGTGTATAAACAGAAAATTAGCACTTATATGACTAAAGCAACAAAATTTATAAACAAAGCTATAAAGTCTATACAATTCAAAATAGCAGGCTTAATATATTATCACTGATGATGCTTGTTAGTTGAAATTAAATTACTATTTGCAATATGACTATATTACTGAATTTTATAAATTCAGTGGGGAGCTTTAGATAAACTCCACATGGCAGTGGTATTATTTGTCATGTAATGACTTAATTCTCCCAACAATATTCTATATTCTATCTACATTGAAACTTTGGTTAGTGAAGCAGTCTGGACTTCAAGTGGCTATAACTTTACATGAATGCGTTATTCAAGTGATATTTCTCTTTTTATCTCCTTCTATGACTTCCAATCAATTGTAGTATTTTAATTTAAAATTGCATGGCCCATAATATTATAAGGTGGTTAATTAGGATCTCAATACTGGCATATAAACATTGTTAAAGATTATTAGAGAACGAAAACTTACAGACACAACACTTATCTATAAAAATCTCACCCAAAATGGACCTCTGAAAATAAATCTGAGGATATCCAGTTTCTAGGGAAATCAAGTTTGTAAAACACACATAAAATACTGAAAGTCTTTAGGAGAAGACATTGTTTATATTTGTTTTCCAAGAGAAATGATTACTTTTCTTTTGGTTAATCAGAGGTAGAAATGATGGGAGAATATTTTTAAGAAAATGATGTATATTAAAATTTTACATTTTCCTTATAAGAGTTGCTGCTTCTAATAAACATTTTCCTCAGTGAGTACAGTATAATATTTATAAAACACTCCAGATTTTCATTCTATAAATCTATTTTTTTCTGGGCTTTTAGCCAAGATGTAGAAACATGCTGGTAACTCTGGTGACAGCTTTTGCATCACATAGGTCACTATTATAGTTGTCAATTGAGTATTTGGGTTGTGTGAAATCTATAATTCCATTTAACAAAATAAAAAACTTGACTCTGCTTTATTTGTATTTCAACTGCTTCAGTTCTTTGAGAGTATAAATGGGTATTTAAATGGTTAAAGCAAGGGCCACAATTGTCAGTCTTATATCACTGGATGGGTGAAAAAAAAGAAGGGGGGTGTCCATTCAATTCTTCAATGAGTGTGAGGCTGCTAATGGGCACTGTTTATTCTTTCTGTGAGTACTTAAATATGGTTCCTAGTTTTGCTCCCAAGTGTTCTTAAGTATGTTGGCTTCTCTCAGTACCTCAGCTATGCCTTCAGAAGACACAGCCTTCATCTCCTGAACAGGGAAGAACAGGTAGAAGAGATGAGTGAAGCATAAACAGATGCAAACTGAGGGACTTCCAGCAGACTACCCTTCAGAGCTTTGAATGGATCTCTGGTAGTGGGGGTTCCACCTGGCCTGGTGTCTAGGGATAAAGGAGCTCCTGTTGCTAATAAAGAATAGTGGGTTTATGGAATTATGAGTCAACAAAACTTAGAATGTAAACTGAGGAAATCCTAGAACCTGGAGATCCAGCGTCTCTTAATTTCAAGCAGTAGGACTTAAAAGTCTCTGATGGACTGCTTGAGGTCATATAGAGATGGTACAGCCGAAGAATCGTGAACAGTTTTCCTTTGATAATAAATCTGCAGCACTAATAATAAAATACCATTTGGAAACTACTTCTCTTAGTTCACTTCTGGGAATGTATCCTAAGGAAATAATAGAGGATGTCCATGTCTACAGACGTTCTCATTAGGCCACAGCCAGTAATAATGAAAAACAGAAAACAAGGTAAATATTCAACTGTGGTATATGTGTGGCATGAAGCCATTAGAAAGTGGTAAAATAATACCAAACAACATGCCAGTGTGTTCAAGACACGCTGCAGTAATAAAAAGCAGGCAATAAAACCATTTGAGTCAATGTCCCACCTAGAAACAGACGGGGTACTCAAATTAGGATAATTCAATGATGGTTTAAGAAAGATGCCATTTACAAAGATATAGGTGGGGTGTTCATAAAACCCATGGGGTTCCCCACAAGAGCTCTTACCATCCCTAGTATGGCAGGGACAAGGGAGGGAGTAGTTCCGAGAACCCAGAAGGGATGTCTAGGGAACTGTACATTGAAAGGAACTTAGGGTCAAGGTCAAGGTTGCTTGAGGCAACCTTGGGGGGAGGCAGCAAAGGAAATAAAAACCTGCTCTCACACTCCTCTCTTTTGATTTTCTTCAAGCTTTCCTACACACTGAACCAAAAGAAGCCAGAGGGCAAGGCAGGCCTTGGTGCCTCTCGGGAGACAGAACACAACAGGAAAGCATATGGCTAAGAAAGGGGATTGGAATATACCTGCACAGGGGCAATTGAAGTTTTATGTATAAATGAACTCATTAAAAAGTCGAGTAGAACACACTGAAATGTCAGTGGTAGTTATCTCAAGGGGCGGGACAAATGGATTATGGTTAATTTTTCTTCTTCTTTAAATTCAGCACAACCCACTAGCTATATTTGGTACTGTTTCTACAATGAACATTTTATTATGGAACCATATATATGCATACTTCATTTTATTATATATACTTCAATTTCTAATATCTTTACTTATTTTTAATAGGAAGGTTTTATGCTGGTTATATTTGTTTAAACGAAGAAAAATAATCTTTGGTAATTCTGAGGAGAGAAATGTGGCATATGCCCTTTCCTAAATCACTCTCTAAATTTGAAGGAGGAAAATTTATATTTAGTTCAAGGTAAATGTATAAAAGCAAATGACAATATGTAGGAAAAAGGAATGAATGCGGGAGTTTTATTCTACATAGAATGAAACTCACTGAAAAACCATTATATCTGCTTTTTTTGTGCTTTAAATATTTACCCAAAACAGTGATACAAACTTAGGTCTCATAAATATGCCTATGACTAAATTCTCAGCGAAAATATGTCAAAAGTTTGAAGGTATCAAGAAGGCTAGAGCTTAGTTCAGAAATAAAAGAGAAGTTCCGTAGCTCAAGAGTACTCTGTACAATGTTTTTCAGACATTTCATGGTTACTGAAAATGATTGGGCATAATGATCAAAAAATAAAAGGGAGATGCACCTTTGAAAATAGCGAGGAAACCAATAGAATATGATATATATTTTAAAGAATATGTATAAGGAAAGACATTTTAGATATAAAGAAAAGAACCTTTTTGGGTTTTTCAATATCCTACAAAATATGCATGATGAAAAAATGAAATGTATTCAGAAAGGTTAACTTGAGATTTGAATGTTTCTCACAGAGTTGGCACCCTTACAATACACAGACACTCCTATCCAGCTTCTAGCTTACAATCCCAGACAAACTCATTGCATGGACAATTACCTTGAGAATGAGTCTTCTCTCATAATCATTATCGCTATCTGTATTTATCAAAATTAATATAGAATTATGGTTAAAAACAATTAAGAAACAAATAAAAACTAAAACATCCATTTGGGTGGTTGAAGGAAAAAAATTGTTTTATGATAGGTATAACTGATAAGTTTTTGCTCAACAGGAGTGAAGCAAACCGCTGAACCTTTACACTCATGTAGATGAAAAGACTGAGATGAAGGGAGGTAGTTTCCAGAAGCACTAGAACCCAGCAGCTACTTTTCAGTAATAACAGAAAATAAATCAACATACAATTTTGAGTTAAATCAACAAATATCAATGATTTCAAATTCTTGAAATGACATGTATAGGTGACTTAAAATTTTCTCAGGGGAATCCACACTTTTTTTTTTTCTTACCAGAATTAGTTAGCTATGTTCAGCAAAATGCAGCATGTTTTCTCAAGAACTATAGCAATGTCATATATACATTACATAATTCAAGCACAGGATCCTATTAAAATGAATAGCTCATTTATTATTTGTAAACTGTTTTCATTTTTGGCTTTTGACTATTATATATTATATAATATATATGCAATATAATATAATGTATAATATATGTAGTATATTAAATATATATATATATATATATATATATATATATATATATATATATATATATACACACACACACACATACTTTTTACTTTTTTTTTAATTAAGCTCCCTGTCAACACAGAGTTTATCCTGGCAAGCAGCCTGGTGAGTTTGGCTTACTGAAAAGCTGAATCACATTACTCTGTGCAGTATACTTTGTTTGGTTTTCTTCTTTCTCCTATTTCCATATGTATCATACATGACAGAACAACATCTGCACACTTGGACTGGATTGGGTATCAGAAGCCCTTGTGTTAGGTATCAGAAGCCCTTGTGTTAAACCATCTTTGCTTTTCTGACTTTGCCAAGTCACCTCTTCCTCAATGTTTTGATCAGAAATACAAATGTAATTATACCTTCCAACAGAATTGTTTGGTTAAGGTGTATGAAAATTTGTGACAAGTAAAACATTATTAAAAATGTAAATCATCCTTAAAATTTTTAAAGCAACTAACAAAATGTAAGAGGTTGGAGGACAGCATAGAGGAACTTTAAAATAGACACAGAGGAAAATGCATTTAATTTTTCAGAAGAGGCCTGAATATCAATTTATGTCTGTGTAAAGGTTTTTTTATTTTTTTGGCATTGAGAGAGTGGGGGAAGAGAAAGAATATGAATTAAAAGTCCTGTGTGCATGTTTAAGTTTTACAGGAAGTATGCAGAGAAAGAAACCCTACTTTTTATAGTGTATCGGGCACCTTGGGGAAGACTTTAGTCTCAAATTATTGCCCATGCCACAGACACCATCATATCCCACTGCATTTAGGTTAAGCCATTACAAAATCTCTCAAATGTAAATATTACCTAGGAAGGCTACTGAATCGTATTCAGCTATTTAACTGTCCAAATAACCAATGTTGTGTTAAGACAAAGTACCGCAAAAAGACGCTTTCCTAGATAAAGGAATAAAAGGAGCAAGAACAGGGCCCTAGGTCCAAGCTTCAGTAGATAGTGAAGAGGCGTAGGTCTCTCTGGCCAGCAAATGGCCAAAACAGAAACACTAAAGAAAAGACAAGAAAGGAGTGAATTCCCTACGATACATAAATAGCTACTCCATGGGGAGTATTTGGGTTTACAAATGCCAGTAAGGCAATCCCCTGGGCATGCATACGGATACCACTGACAGAATGTAATATCTTTATATGGAAATTAGCAAGATACGTTGCCTTTTTATTTTCCAATGTCAATATCCTACCAGGTCAGTGCACCCAAGCCTAACTTGACATACCCAAAAACAACAAAAAGGAGAAAGCACACCATACTATTATAGTTTTGTCAAATAGAACAATAAGGAGTTTAAGGCTGTGTGTACATAACAAGAGATTCACTCTTAGAAAAAAGCAGGGATCCGACAAATCACTTTCAGCATCTTTACAGCAGTCTTGCTTCATAGTACAGTGATCCCCCTTATCCACGATTTTCCTTTCCTGTGGCTTTATTTACTGAAAGTCAACTGTGGTCCAAAGATATTACATGGAAAATACAGAAACAAACAATTCCTAAGTTTCAAACCACACACCTTCCTGAACAGCATGATGAATTCTCTCACCTCCCTGTACCATCCTGCCCAAGACACGCATCATCTTTTTGCCCAGGTTCTTTGTGCTATATGTGCTCCTTGCCCATTAGTCACTGGGTCGCCATCTTGGTTTTCAGGTCGACTGTCTCCTATTGTGGTGCTTTTCTTCAAGCAATTCTTGCTTGTAGTAATAGCCTAATGCTATGTCATGATGCCTATGCCATTCACCTCACTTCATTGAGTCATGTAAGCACTGTATCATCTCCCAGCATCACAACAAAAAGGATAATATTTTTAAGAGAGGGAGACCATGTTCACAGAAGTTTTATTACAGTATATTGTTATAATTCTTCTATTTTATTATTAGTTATTATTGTTAATCTCTCACTGTGCCTAATGTATAAATTAAACTTTATCACAGGTATATATAGGAAAAAACAAAGTATATATAGTCTTCAGTATTTTCTGTGGCATTTCATGCATCTACTGGGGGTCTTAGAACATATGCCCTGTGGATAAGAGGGGGTTACTGCATTATTATACCCGGTTAGAAAAATGATGGAATCAGCACAGAGAGGTTAAGTACCTTGCCTGAGGTCACACAGAAATTAAGGGCTTGGAGCTAGGTTTACAAGTGAATTTTAATTGACCTCAAAGCCTGTTCTCTTTTTGCCATAGCATTTGTATGGGGTAGAGGGGGTGGGTTTAAAAATATTTGAAAATTTTACTTTACTTGATTGTTTTTGTGCATTGTAGTCTGAATACTGCCTGTGATAACTTGTCTAGTATAAGTTTATACAGTTAAGATTAAAGTAATAAACATAAATTTGTTGTAATTTTATCATAACTAATGCCCGCTATGATGTGGAAGAATTTGTGAGTTAAGCTTTTAAAAATAATTCTCATTCACTTATTTAACAGTTCTATAGGCTTCTCTCATAACAGTGCAGGGATTTTAAAAGTAACAGTTCATTTTTTTTTCTTTGTTAAAAATGTGTTTCTTTTCTAACTAAGTAACTTGACATAACGGTTAGTATGTTGTAAATGAAACTAATATGCCAACATCACCGGATCACAAAAATACAGACAATGTAAAGAAACCACTATTAGGCAAAGAAAAGAATTATAGTTATGAATTTACTGATCTTAACATAATTACACATATAGCTACTCTGTTATTACAGCCCACAGCAGGCTCCACAAGCCCTAAAGACAATGAGTTTCTCCTGGGAAAGCATTCACAAGTATAGAAGTAACAAAGTGATGGTAGTCCACCAACAAATATAAGCAAGTGAGATCTGGAACCAAGAGCGGTAATAGAGATGGATGTTTGCCATGGAGCTGCTGAAGGGCATCTTGTGAAGATACACGCCATGCTGTTTTTAGAGAAACAAAGGCTCACTGCCAGGCACACAGTAAATAATAACCCCATCATGTGTTAACTGCCTGGCTGACTTCTCAGAGAAAGGCAAGCTGAGAAATAAACCCACAACCTGGTCATTTCTTGTTACATAAAAAGGTAAAAAATATGCCGTATTTAAACACTCAGTTTAACTTTTAAGCCTCATAGGATTCTTGAAAATTTAAATACTAGGTTGTCAGCAATAAAACTTAACTCGTGGTTAAACATAATATATTATTAAATTTTATAATATGTATGTATTCAAGTAAAAGATGTGCACGCGTTCACATGTGTGTATACATACAGGTATATATTGTCTTATTGAAAAATACTTTTGATAAGACACATCATTTTCTTAACTTTCAACATGACTCAGGCAGTTTCTAACACCAACCAACCAAAAAAATCACAAAGAAAGACCATTAGCTAAACTGCAGCCAACTCCAAGTGGCTGGTAATTTCCATAAAATTTGTCGAAAACCATCCAGAACTGCAACAAAAGTAATCAAACTGAACTGTGTTCTTTGTATTTTACTTCAACTGGCATTTCTTTAAAAATCACCAGGTTAAGTAATTACTCTTACTGAAATAGAAAAATGTGCCAGTCTGTCCTTTCTACGTAATGTCTGCAATGAACAATAATCTGGAGCTTAAGATAATTAATACTATATATCCTGGCCTTTGAACAACACAGCTGTAAGCAATGGGGCTTTAAAATTAATAGTGCCTTCAAAGCTATAAATCAGAAACCATGATAATTTTATATAATATTTCTTAAAAGGTACTTACGTTTTGGAAGAGAAACACACTTCTGGAAGCAAATCGCCTGTTAAAATAAAACATGTCATTTATTGGTATTTAGTAAATAATATAAAGGATTATGCATTGTGATACTTAGCACAATTACGGGCCAACTTTAAACTTTTCCTGATCTCATTTAGTTTGTTTTTTTTTCACTAAAAATTAAAATCACCTCCTTGCTTATAATAATTACATTCCTTTCTGTTCCATGCATGTGTACTGAAACCACAAGAGCTAATGAGTTTCATGTCTGAGAGCAAAAACAGAAATTACAGCGCACATTATCCAGGTCATGGGTGTAGATTCCAGCATATTCCATTCATTGAGTATAATGAGAAACACATGAATTAATGTCTATACCAGAAGTGGTAAGCGTTAGATGTCATACAGAATTCCATTTCTACTAAATAAAAATGAAATACTGCGAGGTAGAAGTGATTAATATGAGATGTGCGCTTTTCAAGTATTACAATATTTATTTGAGTTTCTTATATACTGTTCACTGAATTGAATTAAAGTCTGACAGAACTTTATTTACAATACTTCACAAATATCACGTGAGGCTCCACATGATATGCAGCCAAGAGTGTACTTGAAACAAACTGGCTTGAATCAATATATCATTTAATCCTAATCAGAGGCAAAGGACTGATATGCTGGGATATAGCAGGAAAAATGGTCGCAGTAGAAGACACTTTTTTGATCACTTTCTTTTCTATAGGACCTGAATTTATTATCTCAGAAATGCAAACCAAAAATATTAACAATAATGTCCTTAGGAATTCTGCTTGTTTGCATTCGTAAGATTAAACAGACTCATTTTTTTGTTGTTGTTTACATGTCACAAATACTGACATTCTTGTGCTTCAAGTTACAGAAAAAATTATTTTAACTGAGTTTTATTGTACCCTCAAAACAAGTAAGACCCAAAGGCTTGCAAAATTGATAACATTTAGATACTAATTTATAAACAGAGGCAGATCCTGTTGTAAATTCATCTCAGTTCACTTGAGTGTTAAATTGTCAAGACAGCAAAATTGCTTCTCGCTTTTATCCTAGATTGACGCACTAATAAGATTTAGAAAGAAAAAGGGGTGCTCAGAATTGGATGGAGCGCCAGTCTGGTCAAGATCCTGGTTCCTCAGGATGAGCTGTGTTCCTGGGAAGACCTTTTTTCACTCCCTGTGCCCTACTATCTCACGTTGTTCTGTTCTGCCCTATGCAATCGTCTGGCCGAATTCCCTCTCTGAAGGTGCCTTCTTAGTAATAATGAGCAAAACTAAGAGTAAATTAAACAATGAATGCGAATTTCGCCTGTCCACAGAGATGATTTCTAGATGTCTCTTTGATTTGATATAATAGAAGCATTCAGGACAATTTTTGTTTCGTCAAGTTTTAGTCCTGTTAATTCTTAAAAATAAAGTTTACTTTCTCCTAAAACCTCTGCTATATAGTTCATTTCCACAACCTCTCATGGTGGCTAAGGCATTTCCACAATCCCACTGCTGTTCACTCTCCTAAACCCAACCCTAATCCATCATCTACACAGGTGTTAGAGTACTGTTTTTTATGAGAAGTGGATATAATCAAGTGTCAACCCTACTTAAATATTGCAATATCTTCCTTGTTATTGTTTATGGAGTAAACTTAAAATCCTTGACATGGCTTCTAAGGCTTGCTGTTCTGAACCCTGGTGACTTCTCAAATGTAATTTTTCACCACACCCTCCTCTCTCATTGTACTAAAGGCATTGGCTTTCTTTTTTTTTTTCTCTTTCTTTCTTTCTTTCTTTTCTTTCTTCCTTCCTTCCTTCCTCCCTCCCTCCCTTCCTTTTTTCTTTTCTTTTCCTTTTTGTCTATTCCTCAAATTAGCCACCCTCTTTCTAGTCTTGAGTTCAGCCCCTTAGCTAATATAAAAGCCCCTGAAGCCCCTTCACCTATATAACTCTTGAACTCACAGATCTCAACCATTCCTTACTCAAAGAATCTGTGCATGAATCCTAATCTGGTTCCTTTTATAATCTAGTGACTGTGTTTTGCTAAATTTTCCCTCTTCAAGCACAGCAGAGGGAAGTTTTGAGCTCTGCTTTGTCCCTTTATGGACAGAGTGAACATAATATTTATTGTCTGAACTGGGAGACTATTGAAACTGAAAGAAGACATTAAGCAGGCTAGATGCCAGTATACAACATGTGATCCAGGACTGCTCTGAGCAAAACCAGGCATACGGTCAACCATGCTGTGCAAAAGTTAGCATTTATGTGGATACTAACAAGTTTAAGGCTGCCCAACTTTAACTGAGGGGGCAACATTGGATCAGATGATGAGCTTTAGAAGCTGATGGTTACTCATATAACATGGTACACAAAGTGTGAAATGTCATCACTGTTCTTTTCCTGTACTAAGTCACTATAATATTTTTCCTTAAATATCTTAAAGTACAATCAAAACAGCAAACAATAAGCTTAAAAAGGTTTTTAACAGCTGGAACACAGCCCAAATCATGGCCACCAATTTAATGCTATCTGGGCTAATTTCTGAGCAAGCCAGGAGCTGCCGTTTTAAAGCTTCTTTATCATTTTGTCTCTCTGCTGTCAACACACTCACATTCACAATTTCCAACCAAGACTGCAACAACTGACATGCATTCTTCCACTCAAATGCACAGATAATGGTCTAGATATGAGGATAATAGAAGAAAGGTAGACATTCAACACTTCTAAGAGTTTTCTACGTTCTTTGTAACCAGATCAACAAGACATCCTCTTTGAAAACATTTTAGTGTAAGGCACAAGCACAATTTTAGTGTGAGGAAGAGAAGTACACTTCCCTTCAGATGATCAGCTTTCAAATTAACATTCCACAGAAGTGGGTAAAGAAGAAATGATTACATGAGCACTGGGGTCCTTGAGATAGGCCACATTTTTTTACATATTTAGCACACCGGTTAAGATCATCTCTTTTTTGTGAGTGTGTGTGTGTGTGTGTGTGTGTGTGTGTGTGAGTGTGTGTGTGAGTGTGTGTGTGTGTGTGTGTGTGTGTGAGTGTATATGTGTGTGTGTGTGTTGCACTGGCACTGTTGGGTGAGCAAGGTAGTTTATTTTTCCTTCTTTGGAGATTGAAGTAAAAGGGTGAATCTGAAGAGTGAGTGGAATTTAATCAGACAGTGGCAAACAAACAGATAAAGGCCAATGACACAGGGCTCTCTGACACCCTACAGTATTATTAAGTAGGTCACCTTGGCTGAATTAGAGGAAGACTTTGGAGGAAGTCAGGAAATAATGCTGAAGAGTCCAGATTGTTATGCTGTGTTAAGATGTTTCCACTTTTTTTAATTGAAGGATTTAGGGGATTTTGAAAAAGAATGCTGATAACATATTTTTTTTTAATTTTGATAATCAGGTTAACAGTATGTTAAATGGTTATAGTGCATGAAACAGACCAGTTAAGAGACTTGCGCAGTAATCCATAATTGAAACGGTGGAGGACTTACCTGAGATAAAAACAATGGGAAGGTAAGGAAATGAAGGGATCCCCACGGTATTTAGGAGATATAATTGATACGTAGTTTTCACCATGTGAGAACATAGGTTTATACAATATCCTCACAATTTTTTACATGAGTGACTAAGTCACCAGTTACCAAATTAGTGTTCATAAGAGAAATAAGTATGGTGAAGAATGACAGAAGATGAGTTTGTTTTCAGATATTTAAAGTTCCAGATATTTGAAGTTCAGCAAAACA
>NW_017732758.1:84491-90739 GCF_001890085.2 Hipposideros armiger | reverse complement strand
AGAAGAGGAGGATATGGCAAAGAAGACAACTGAGGAGGGCTTAAACCTGACCAGTATGGTGGATTGGAATCCTGGAGAAGAAGGTATTCCCAGCAGGAAAGCTGGCATATGAGGCTCATATGAGTGATTTTGACAAGGTAAACCAGGACAGAAGAATTATCACTTACAGACCTGTGACTAAAGAGAATTGACCTATAAAACTCACAAGGCAGCCTAAATGTGATAATCTTAAGTTATTTAGGCAAGAAATTTACTTAGGTTAGGGCTGCCAATAGATGGGAGATGGTGGGCTATCAACCTTTCCTCAATCTAATTAGCTGTGTTTGAGGCATGGTATTCCATGGGCTGGAGGGAGGTAAGGTTGGGTGCTAATGTTCCTCTTATCAATTTGTACCAGGGGTAGGGATACCTCCAAGTTACCCAGAGCTCCCACCTACCCTCTGCCTGACCAGTGAATTGTAATTTATACAAACATATTTGATGTCTGGACTGCTGCTGACCAAAGCCAGACTGCAGAAGAACGCAACGTGTTGCAGAGAGGATGTTACCAAGAAGGTGGAAGGACTCTTGACCAGTAAACTGGTCTCTACTCTTAGGACAAAGAATCAGAGGGGGCTATTACCAGGGACCCAACATATTGCTGATACTGGAACTTTTCTTGTCTCCCACCTTGACCTTGTGTGCATTTTGGGGGAGGGGAGTTGCTAAATGTGTATGAATTCAATGAGCTACATTTCCAAAATGTAGTGTCAAGGTTTGGGAAGAGACAGAGGCAGCTTTGACTCCTTCCCTCAAGGCTACAGTGATCTAAATTCAGATAGTGCAGGAAGAGTGGGGGTTGGAAGACACTGGAGACTGTGACTAGCTTTGGTGGCACTTACTACTTAGCCAGCAGCAATGGCAACACGTTCAGACCTCCAAGCCCACCCAAAGCAGCACTGACTCAGATTTTTAGCTCCATTCTGACTTATCTAACTGCTGTACTTGAGGTAATGAAGCTCAGGCAAAGATGTGTACATGAGGTGGCTGAAGAGAGCTGGTGGGGCGGGCAAGAGAGTATAGAGGTAGAAGAATTCAGCCACAAAGGAACTGAGAAGTTTATAGGAATTTCTTTTTCCTAGAGCTAAATGTTTTGGGTCAAGGGATATATAGACTTATAATTTAATAGCTACTGACAGTTTAATTCACAGTCCCACTAATGAATTAATAGTGATTTCCTTAAATTTTCACAAGTTCTAGATGTGAAGACATTAACTTTGGCAATCTGATGGGAAAAAACAAACAAACAAAAAAAACATGCTACTGCATGTGCTCTAATTTGTATTTTATGTCCACTATTGAAGACAAACTTCTTTTTATGTATAGACTATTGTTTGTAGTTCCTTTTCTGGAAATTGCCTATTCACACTCTTTGCTTATTTATTATTTTTATTTTTTTATAAACTCTTGATCTATTTCATATTCATTTGTAGAAACTCTTTTTATCTTATGGACATTAATCTTTGTCACATTTCAAAAGATCATCGCACTTAATATGGGTGTATTTCTGCAAAGATTAACAATCTGCATGTCTCCATAAATGACTGATGCCTGCCTGATACCTCATCCTGAAAGACTGAAGATTTAGACACTTCCTTTGTGAAAATTTGGGAATGTATCTCCTTAAGAAAGACTGGCATTCTTGTTAGTAAAACAGGTGAATTGCTAAGATATAGGTTATTAAAATGATTCATTTTAGAGCAGAATTGGCCAAAAAACAGTAGCAAGCTGGTTGCTTTAGGATAAGGAACTAGCTCACCATTACTCTACTTTGAAAGTCATTTGAATCTTTCTAAACTGTCATGATGAGTTTATTCATTCAAAGTAGATTTCCCAAACAAAATGTATCCCCTGGGGCAAAACCGTGTGTTAAGGGGGAACAAAGTCTGTAGCCAAGTATATTTGGAAATGCTTTTGTATACAGTGTTTTTATTGAAGGAGTTCACAGACACTTTTGAATGCTAACATTCATTATGAGACTCTTAANTATATGAATCTGTAGCTGCTGAATATGTTGAACCTTAAGCTTTTTGTGACAATTAGTATGGTTCTTTGTGGTTATAAATGACAAATGTATTATTTTTGATAAAAAGGACAATTAAAGGGATTTATCTTTTCATTCTTAAACTTTGTTCATATTGATTTATCTGGACTGTTAATCATCACTAAACATAAAAGATTATCTCAAATAAGAGCATGTCATGTAATATCTATTTTGCTCTTTGATAGAAAATGGACCATTGCGCTGCTAAGATACATTGCTGGAGTAATTCATTTTCCTGATTTTCACCCTCCCCCATTCTAATATGAAGAGGTATGTTAATGTTTTCATCTGAAGTTGCATTTTATAGAGGATAAAAAAGGAATTTGTCATGCAGAAATATTATCACTGAAGTTAGTGAAGGGTTGACACATGTTTAATTGTGTAGTGTATAGAGCAATAAATCCACTTGTGAAATATCAATAAGTTGCATTTAAAAAGGATTCTGTTACTTTAAAGGTATAAACCCTTTAAAAAGTTAATTTATAGTATTTATTTAAAGTTAATAGAGGTTAAGGGTATTGACTTTGGAGTCGCACTGCCTGAGTTCAAAGGGCACCTTGATACTTATTACAGTGTGACCTTTGGCAAGCTACTTATCTCTCTCTGCCACTATTTCTTTTAATAAAAAAGAAAAGAAAAAAAAATCACTATTTCATAGGGTTACTGTGAATATTAAATGAGTCAGTATATATATAAACCACTTAGGATAAAACACATAATTCGCCCTTACCATATGTTAACTTCTATAATGATTTGAGTCAATCTATTGTTGTACTCATTAGTATAGTAATCACCAAATGATATTTATTATATAAGCTTAGACTTTGCTAAATATGAAATACCATAATGCCTCAATTATCCTAAAATCAGAAAAGCAGATAGTAAGAAAAAATAAACACATAAATACATAAATATTACATATATGTACACACACACACACACATATGCAATCCTACGTAATCCTATGCACAAAACCTGAACTATGTTGGCCATACAGAAAGGCCTCAGTTTGTTTTAGGTCTGGCACTGTGTTAAAAGTGATACAGAGATAAACAAGAATTTTTACCCTTAAGAAGCTTGTAATCCAGTTGGAAAGTAAACTGGAATGAATACAAAATTGTGTTATACTGGATTATTTCTACAAGAGGATTACAAGAGGAGGGAGATGGAGGAAACCATGTTATGTTTGTCAGAAAGGCAAACTTCTGGAAAGAACTTCCATATGTATCCTCTTAAGTGGACCCACCCTGTTTGGCAATATTTTTATTCAATTCTGGAATTATGAGCCCTTGCCTCTCCACTAAGTCTTAGTATCAGGACTTCTAATGGCTAATGCCTTATTTCTAATTATCTGTATTGCTCAAAAACATCATTAATGTAACCAATATTTATTGAGTACCAATCAAGATGAAGTACAGGAAAACACCATCGTGGGGGCTTTGAGTGCCCTGAAATGATAACAGAATGAACAAACCATAAAAGACCCAGAATATCCAAAGCAATCTTGAGAAAGGAGAGCAAAACTGCAGGCAACATGCATCCTAATTTCAAACTGCATTAGAAAGCTACTAATCAAAACAGTATAGTATTGACATAAAACCAGACTCACAGAACAATGAAACAGAATAGGCATCCCGGAAATAAACCCATGCATACATGGTCAATTAATTTACCCAAAAAAGAGTCAAGAATATACAACGGGGAAAAGACAATCTCTTCAATAACTGGTATTCAGAAAAACAGACAATTACATGTAAAAGAATGAAACTGGACCCCTACCTTACACCACACATAAAGATTACCTCAAAATGAATCAAAGATTTGAATGTAAGACCTGAAATCATAAATCTCCTAGATGAAAATATAGGCAGTGAATTCCTTGATATCAGTCTTAGAGATTTTTTTTTATTTTACACCAAAAGAAAAGGCCACAAAAGCAAAAATGAAAAATAAGGCATACATCAAACTAAAAAAGCTTCTGTATACCAAAGGAAGCCATCCACAACATAAAAGAGGCAACCTACTAACCAGGAGAAGATATTTGCAAATGATATATCTGATAAAGGGTTAATATACAACATATATAAAGAAATCATACAACTCAATAGCAAAAAAGCAAACAGTATGATTAAAAAATGGGCAGAGAATCTGAATAGGCATTTTTCCAAAGACAAACAGGTCGCCAACAGGTACATGAAAAGGTGCTCAATATCACTAATCACCAGAAATGCAAATCAAAACCACAATGAAATATAACCTCACACTTGTTAGAATGGCTATCATCAAAAAGACAAGAATTAACAACTGTTGGTGAAAAGAGAACCATTGTGCACTGTTGGTAGAAATGTATACTGGTGGAATCCCTGTGGCAAACAGTATGAAGTTTCCTTAAGAAGTTAAAAAACAGAATTACCATATGATCCAGCAATTCCCATTCTGAGTATCTATCTTAAAAAAAACAAAAACACTAACTCAAAAAGAAATTTGCACCCCCATATTCATTGCAGCATCATTTACTAACAACCATACTATGGAAGCAACTTAAGTGTCCATTGATTGATGACTGGATTAAAATATGCTACATATAAATTAAAGAATATTATTCAGACATAATAAAGAAAGAAATCTTGCCATTTGTGACAATATGGATGACTCCTAGGGCATGATGCTAAGTGAAATAAGTCACACAGAGAAATACCACATTTCACCTATATATGGAATCCAAAAGAAATCAAACAAAAGAAAAAACAAAAAATAAAAAAAAAAGAATCCATAAGCCTGTGGGGGAGAACAGACTGATGGTTGCAAGAGGGGGTTGGCGTGACGGGTAAGCAAAATGGGTTAAAACGTACAAACTTCAAGCTATAAAATAAATAAGTAAAGAGGATGTAATATACAGCATGGTGACTATAGTTAATAACACTGTATAGTGTATTTGAAGGTTGCTAAGAGAGTAAATCTTAAAAGATTTCATAAAAAAACGTGTGTAACAATGTATACTGATGGATGTTAACTCCATCCACCACAGCCTATTGTGGTGATCATTTCACATTATATACATATATCAAATCATTGTGTTGTACATATGAAACTAATATGTCAATTATATCTAATATCTAATAAAAACGCTTTTGAAAATTAACACAACAGTCCTGAGTACTCTAAATAAGACCGGTGACATACAGTGACAGTGAATGGCAGAGGGCATTTTATTTTGCATGTCAACGTGCTTTCAGAAAACAGGAAACTTGATCAGACAGGAATGAATGACAAGAGCAGCCAGTTTGTGAGGGTCTAGCGGCAGAACCTTCCAGGAAGAAGGAAGCACAAGAGGGAGGCCTGCCAGGAGATAGAAAGGCTGCAATCAGTGAGGAGAAACCCTCTCAGGGTAAGAAGGCTTTTGAATAAGGTCTGGGAGATGGCCATGGGGTCATATTTTGACTCAAGGGTCATTTTAGAAGTGCTAAGGAACAACACGAGGTTTGGGAGGAACGATGACATGATCCGATTTGTTTTTAAAATACTTCTTTAGTTGCTGTGTGGATGGAGAGCAGAGGTCAAGTGTAGAAGATGGGGGAAGAGTGAAGAGGGGATCGCAGAAGACCAAGCAAGAGGTGATGTGGGGTTGGGCATGGATGCCACAAAGGAGATGGACAGAAATGGATGATGCCAGCATATTGTCTGGAGTAGGGCTCCAAGGATTTGCTGAAGGATTGGATGCAAGTGAGAAACAGACAGAAATTAAGTACAACTCTTCTGTTTCAGGGAGGCATATATTATGTCGCCATTTACCAAGATGCGACTGAGAAGGGAAACAAAAAAATAATTGGGGAAGGAAATATTTATGTTTCAGCCATATTAAGTATGAGGACCACATTGACATTTAAGTGGTAATGTTGTGTACATGGTTCTAGAACAGAACATGCTTGGACTACAGGGTTTTTCAACCTCAACACTATTCACTTTTAGGTCGGATGTTTGTTAGGGGGGCTGCCCTGGACATGTAGGATGGCTCACAGCATCTTCTGCTTCTGTCTACTGGATGGCAACATGTTCACACCCAGTTGTAATAAACCAAGTGTATTCAAACACTGCTGAATGGGAGGGGTGGAGGGGTGGCAGGATGAGGAGCAAAATAGCTCTTGGGTTGAGAATCACTGGGCTA
>NW_017732758.1:70562-81164 GCF_001890085.2 Hipposideros armiger | reverse complement strand
TAATGATATCTATTACAAGGTAGAAATGATAGTTGAATTAGCATCCTAGGAGAGGAAGGGAATACATTTGATTACACGTAGAGAGGAAAAGGAGAAGGACATTTGATAGCAGGAGAATGACTTAGGCATGTTTTTAGCCTGAAAGGGAATGGTCAGCAGCAGGGAGAGGCAGTTTTAGGTGACAGAAGCTTCCTGAGGTGGGGATAGGGATCAGTCTATAGACTCAATAGAAAGCCCACTATGGACTCAAAAGAAATCAGGGGGGCAAGTCGATTTTCATACAGTTTTAAAATAAAAATATTGGCATTGTCTATATTCATTCCTTAATTTTCTATAGACATTGCTACTCAAAAGTTTATTAAGTAGCACAGGACTGCCAAGAATCACAGACGATTTACTCAGTAACGTGTAGTGAGCATGGACACCATTCTTGTTGTGGAGCCCAAAGATGGACGGCTCAGACATAGACCCTGGAACCATAGTCTAGCAGACAAGACAGATAAGGTTTGCTGTAATCTAGTATGCACTCAGTACTCCGAGATCATGCACCAGGAAGATGGAAGCCAGTAAATGGGGAGGGCAGGCTTTTAAAATAAAGTACCAGAAATTGAATATTGAAGTTGAATTTTAATACTTAAACATACACACATGCATTAAGGTACATGTATACATATATATATATATATATATATATATATATATATATATATATATATATACACACACACACACACACACACATATACATATATATATGTATGTATATAACACACAGAAACAAAAGGTCTGACAATTAAGTTTGCAAACTCATTGCAACAATGTTGCTAACCTTTTTTGATATCAGGGCGATTATTCATTATGAATTTATACCAACTGGACAAACAGCTAATCAAGTGTACTATCTGGAAGTGCTGAAAATGCTNAGGTCTAAAACATAATACAATTATAAAATTTTAAAATATTTTAGTATTTACTTTGCTTGTACTTCTGATAGATTTTACTTTCATTTAAATGTATTATAAACTTTTTATTCTTACAAATTGTTTTGCTCTGTTTTTTTAGAATCTATCCTGAATTCATTTAAGTTTATAAATGTAATTATAACATTTAGTTTTATTTTTGCCAACTTAAATTCACATTTACGAAGAGATGAGGTAAAATTATAAATAAACTAATACGATTGAGAGAATTTCATAAATCACCTATGTTAACATGACTTGTTCATTGCCCATTTAATTAGCAGGTGCTATTGATAAAATATAAGTAAATCATAGATAATTATTCCCTTTTGGGTTCCTAAGCTTGCCATTTTACGTGTAGCTTTCAGTAATTACTAGTTCCTTCACTCTTCAGCACATAGGAATATTTCTTCTAAAAAGCAGGATTATGCACTGCCTATTCAAGTTATTGCCAGCATGTCAGAAACTGAAGTAAATGCTTTCACAAAAGCATTTCCAATGAATAATGCTGAAATAGGACTTTTTTTTTTCTTTTCATTGGAAATGCCTCAAGTAGTTGGCTCTTTTCCCATCGGCTACTTTGTAACTGCGAATATGACAACATGATGGTGATTCACAGGTGCCAAAATCTGACGAGCAGAGCAAATCTGTGTTCCAGATATGATAAGGCAAGAAAAGCGGCACTCTCGGCCTCAGGTGATTTTTATGAAGACACCTACATACAGCGGAGCTCACTATCTATCTATACCATGCAGCCGCCAACTCTAATAACCTAAGTGGGAGAGACACGCATTTAAAAATGCAAATGGATGAAAAAATAAAACTGGGTTGCATAATAACATCTTAAACAGATTTGAGAGGTGTATGTTTGAAACACAAACTTTGGCCTTGGAAAATGCTTTATATGTTGTACAAGTATTGAACACATATTGGGGTAAAGGTGAGAAAAATCAATCAATATTATGAATGNCTCTACCACCAGACTGTATTGCCAAACTCCGAAAAGAGTAAATATATAAATGAGGGGATTAAGTTCATGTTTTTCTTAACATTTTAATTTAACCTTGTTTTCTCTTTATGATTTATAGAAGAAAATAGTTGATCCAGTAGCAGCCTAATAATTAGAACTGGCCAACAAGAAAAGACAAAAAATTAAATTCTAAAGGCAGCTAACCAGTGGCTAACTACATGAATTGAGAACCAGGAAATAAGGCTGTATTTCTAGCCTCAAGGAGTAGCCACATGTTTATGATACAATTTTACACATAATTTCACAGTAAATTCCTCTAAACTGTCCTCTCATTTCCTTCCATTACTCAGTAAATAGGTTGTAACCAAAATTAGGTTGTAAACAAAAAATAGGTTGTAGCCAAAAATTGTCTTGATCGCATAGGTATTTCTAACTAAGTTGACTAGTAAATCAAAAGGATTATCTATTCCTGTACTCATTTAAATTTAAAGAGTTTTGAATTCATTGACTTTTCAACAAAAAATGTATCTTTATTGTTCACTAGACAGCTCCACTTGACTTTCCCACCGAAAGCTTTTTTCCCCAACAATTCAGCAGTGGAATTAATCTTTTTGTTCACCAACTTCCTCCTCCTTCTCTATGCCAGTATCTAAGAATTGTGCCAATTTCAAAAGATGGTCTTGCCAGAAATTTGGGAGTCTTCTGAGATGTGTTTCTACCACCTCACTTACCAATTGTTAGCTGCCAAGTCTTCAACTCTACCTGTTAAACAGCTGTAATACATCATCTCTGCTTCTCGCCCCACCCATACCCCGGTTATGGCTCAGGCTCCGTCACAGTTCCTCCTATTCCTCGAACAGCTTCTTTCTTAGCTGGTGTTCTCCTCTTGTTCCTACTTCCCTCCAACGCTTCTCCAGGCTGAGGCTGTCTATCACCAGAGATGATGTGTTCAAATTATAAATCTAATCATGTTCCACTCTGTTTAAAATCTTCAGTGACTTTCCATTTTCACAGCATAAAACTGAAACTGTTCAGCATAATGTACAATGTCAAATGCCATCTTCTCCAGCTTACTTTTCTCTTTTCCATTTTAACCACCTTTCTCTTGTCCACCAAAGTTTTAAACTCTTCTCTAGTTATTCTGCAGTTTTGGAAGTCACAATGAATGCCCCACACATCATCACTTTGTATGCCTAGGATTCTGCCATCCAACTTCTCCACCTAGTTCCTATTCACTTTTTACAACACATCTCCTGTCAGCAGCTTTCTCTGACCTTACTGTTCCACTGCCTCTGATTTTCCTCCAGGACAGCATCTGCTGCCATATACACCCACGGCAGACAGTGTTAACTTTGACAAAAGGCGTGTCACTTTGTTTACTTACCTGTTTTCTGCATTTAATAAAAGACATGGTAACATACTCAATTCTGTATCTCCAGTGCCTAGTACAGTACCTGGCATATAGTAACTTCAATAATTACATGTTTAATGAAAGTCAACATGATAAATTATATTAGCATTGCTTTCCTTTCACTTTGTTATCCTTTAAAAATAAATATTTATAGTGCATAGCTAGTAAAATATTTTATTAACTTAATTAGTGACTCTACCTTTGAATTTTTAAAGAGGTGCAAATAATAACTATTTGAGTAAAAATCAATCAGGTTACAAGTTTAATACTCAACAATTTAAAATATTATTGGGTTATCAGAAAAGTCATGACATATTTTGTCTGTTTTTCAAAGTTCATTTATTTATATAAAGAACAAAGATCAATCAGTGATATATTGCCCGTTTTGTTCCATAACCTTTTGCCATCTTTCAGTGAGCTTCATAATTCCTCGTTCACAGAAGGACCTGTCTTTATTTGAGAAAAACTGAACAAGGTGCTGATTTACAGCCTCATCTGAATGGAATGTTATACCATGCAAGGAGTTTTGAAGAGAACAAAACAAGTGGAAGTCTAATGGCACAAGGTGAGGCGTGTATGGTGGGTGTGGCAACACATCCCATCTAAGCTCCAATAATTTTTGACTGGTGATCAAACTTGTGTGTGTTCTCGCATTGTCGCAATGGAACACAACTCCTTTACAATTTACAAGCTCTGGATGTTTCTGGATGATGGATTCATTCTAACTGTCCAACTGCCAACAGTATACATTCAAATTGATTGTTTGGTTCCTTGGTAGGAGCTCGAAAACCATGACACCTTTAAAATCCCACCACACTGACAGCATAACCTTCCTCTGATGAATGTCTGCTTTCGATGTCATTTGAGGTGAATCACTGCATTGGGACCAAGACCATTTGCGCACCACACTGTTGTAAACAATCCACTTCTCATCACCAGTTATCAGTAGCTTCAAAAAAGGATAATTTTCCTCATGTTTAATGAGCATATCGCAGATGTTTATACACGCCATCAAATGAACTTCTTTGAGTTTATGTGGAACCCAAATACCGAGCTTGCTTACATATCCCAGCTTCTTCAGGTGGTTGTGATTGCTTGAATGATGGATGTTCAATGTTTCTGCAATCTCTTGTGTCGTGTAACGTGGATCTGACTTGATTAATGCCTTTATTTTGTCGTCATCAACCTTGGTGGGCCTCCCTATCCAAGGTGCGTCATTGAGATAAAAATCACCAGCATGGAATTTCGTAAACCATCATTGGCACTGATGTTTTTGTAGAGCATTTTCACCATAAACTTTATGTAATGTTTCACAAGCTTGACATGTGTTCTTCCCTTTATGGAAGTAAAACATGGAAAAATGCACAGTTTTGGTCTTCCATCTTCAACTTATAAAATCTCCAAAACTCAACCCATCCACTCATTTTTTTTTTTAGAATGAAACTACAACAGTCAGCTGTCAAATGACATGGCAATAACATAGATGCGAATGACTCTAGCACTTCCAAAAATGAACTAGTGCTATCTGTTGCAAACATGCGTCACTACTTTTCTGACAACCCAATATTTTTCAACAGTGGTTCAACTGTAAGAACCTGAAAAATAATAAAATAGAATCTCATTGCGATAAAGTTGTTGGAATTGCTGATTGTTTTTTAATGTAGTTCCCTTTACTCCCTTAACATAATCCTCAAATAATTGATTCATAAATTAATCTTAAAAGAAAAGAGGTTCCTTGGTTTTAAAATGTTTGAAATGGCATTTATTCGTATATTTTAAAATCTGGCTGCAATGAATGGTTAGAGAGGAACCTTGGAAAATTTCAACTCATCGGTCTGTGTAGAATGACATAGTGCTCATATCACTGTTCCAGAGTCAGCTTTGCCTGGATTAAAATTTTAGTTCTTTGTGGCTTCCTCATTGTGCACGTTTGGGGAAAATCACTTAAGCTCATTGAGCACTTTTGTTTTTTCCCCAGTCATAAAATAGGGTCGACCATAGTCTTTACTTCTTAGTTTGGTGGTGGACTCATAAGATAAAGAGTGAATTGAAGAAATGCTCTTCCAGACACAGTATGACTCTATAAGTGATTCCATTTGTGAATCTTATCATTTTTATTGCAATGTTAATATTATATTAATTTTCTTTTATTAATTAAAGTTTATTGAGGTGACAACTGTTTGTAAAGCTACATAGGTTTCAGGTGTACAGTTCTGTAATACACCACTTATATATCACAAGCTAAATGAGTCAGATAGAAAAAGTCGAGAGCCATGTGATTTCACTGCTATGTGGGACATAAAACTGAGAACAACAAAGGACCGAGACAAACAAATGAAGAAACAAAAGACTTATATTTAAAATGCATAATCCTTTGGAACATATCCCACTAAGTTCTATTTTATTCATAACCCACATGTGTCTGGCAGCACTCTGTAGCATTATCAGCCATGTCTTACGAGGCATGGAAGTATTTACAGCATCTGGCTCTTCAAAACCAGCTGGCCTGTTTCATAAACCCTACCTCCTGTTTTCCAAATTTCCAAAGTCAGCATGAAACTCATAGGGGATTCAAGGAGAAGACACTGAATAAACAATTGTTTATGATTCTGCAGGGTCACAAGTCATTGTCTTGAAAGACAGTAAACTCCTGATTAACAATAGCAGCTTTTGCCTAAATTACTCTAGCAAGACTTTCAGAGATGAGTTTTGTACGTAACACTGGTGTAGGAGCATATGGTTAGCAGTGCCTGCACAAGGAAGGAGGTGACTTATTTTGGGGATAAGGATATGCAAATAGTCTGGATAAAGTCCAGAAAGGGATAATGATGAGGACTGCCAGCCAGGCACATTGAAACTAGAATCACACATGACTCTTGCTTCCCAGTAACTGGTTTAAGAGCCAAAGACAAGGACTCAAATTATACCAGATAGAGGGAAGATGTTTTCTTAGTCCATAACGCCTAACATCTCTCTTACTGTCCACATCAGAGTTCTCCTTCTATTAAACTATTTATATAACTGTTTTATCAATTCTATTTTTATTGTGAATTCCATAAAAGGTTTTATGTCCACTGTCGCTATGCATGTGAGGACTGAAAGACTTTGCCAAAGATGAGTAATTCATTACTAATACAATGTCCACACTCAAACCCATCTTAAAATAGATTGCCAAATTATGAGATATTCATTAGATATTAGACATTAAGCAAAATAAATGTGATTATCAACAGGATAATCACAACAGATGAAGCCATTTCAATAATAAGATTGTTGCAATTTATTTTTCATATTTAGGAAGAAGAAGAGGTTAAAAGTAATGTTCTGGAATAATTATCTCTGATCTTCAGTATTTAATGAGAAGGGGGGACTGGCCACTTGAATGGTTTGTAAGTAATCCTATCCCCAACTCCATTCAAGATATTGGAAGGGATGTGGGTATGATCAAAATAAGAAAAAATAAAATAGGCAAAAAAGAAATTATTTGCACATAACTCATTGTAGCTGAGGAGCATGTGAGAAAAACTAGGTGGATTGAATACCCAATGCCTTTTTTTTTTTTTTTTAGCTGAGCCATCCTGCCACCTGTTGGCAGCTCAGCGGCAGCTCAGTTCGAGCTGGGCATCAAACCACTGTTGTTGTTTTTTTGCTTTTTTTGAGCAAATGAGAGGAGCAAAATGTAGAAAAGGTAATGAGGTCTATAAAATAGTCAGAGGCTATTTCAATAAGCCATCAAATATTGATAACAACTTATTAGAGAAGAAAAGCTTTATCACCTGAGAATGAGGGGGAAAGAAAGGGAAACAGGTAAAGCAATAAAAAATTAGAAAGTAATAAAAAAAGAGAAAGACAAACAAGAAAAAAACACACAAAAGTTAATCTTTTAAAACATTTTAAATTGTGTAATATGTCTTCTAAAAAAGAAACAGGGGAATAGTATTAGATTAGCTGAAAAAGAAGAAGTTGATAGAAAAAATAAATTGTTTTCTTTTTTAAAAACCAGGACCTCTAATGGTTACTTTATTTAGCTAAATTAAATATATATTTATACATACAACAGTGAGAGCTTTACATAATCTACTTTAGATATAAAATTTGTATCCCTAATAACTAAGAGTAGAGTTCTTGCTTTCTGAACAAGTGTCATAAATACGAAGTTAAAAGAAAATAAAACGAACAAAAAAGGAATGTGTATAGAAGTAAGCTGTGCTTTCTTAAAGCAGAATTTAAAAAACTATTCACCAAGTGTTGCTTAAAATTTCGTGCAGCTTTAGCACGCAGGCTGGAGCTGCAGTGCACAAGGGCTGGGTGGGGGTTACTAGCCAAATAACTGTCTATCAATGGAGGCTAAATTGGCAAACAGGGTATTCATAACTGGGATGCCTGATAGTGAAGTGAATGTTGAGTACTCAGTCACAAAGAAATCCAGATAAGGCCTCCGAAATCTAGACACTGGCTGGGACAGAAATATAGGGAGGAAAATAAAATTTTAGACTAACCCTGGTACGAGCTAGGGATTCATGAAGTCAGGTATACGACATTGACCTTATTACTGAGGGAATAGGGTACAAACCACGATGGCACTAAGGATGGTTAATGTCTTCCACTCATTTCAAAGACTGACCTGGAGAGTCATAAGATTTGGGTTGAAAATTCTACCATGTACACTAATCATAAAAGTATCATATTACCATAAAAACAGACACAAAAATCAATGCAACAGAGCCAAGCACACAGAAATAAACCCATGAACACATGCTCATTTAAGGATGACAAAGGAGCCAATAGTATATAAAGGGAAAGAGAACAGGCTCATCAAGAAATGGTGTTGGGGAAACTGGACAGCCACATGCAAAAGAATGGAAACAAACCACTATCTCACACTATACGCCAAAATTAATTTAAAATGTTTTACAGACTTGAATGTAAGACCTGAAACCATAAAACTCCTTGAAGAACATATAGGCAGTGAGCTGTTTGAATATGACACAAAAGCAAAGGCTAGACAAACAAAAATAAATCAGGAAAACTAAACCAAACAAAAAACTTTTATACAGAAAAGGAAACTATCAACAAATTGAAAGACAACCTACAGAATAGGAGAAAATATTTACAAATCTATATGTGGTAATGGGTTAGTATAATATATATATATATATATATATATATATATATATATATATATAACTATACATTGGGTTGTCAGAAAATATACAACTCAACAGCAAAAATATAAAAAACAAAANCATAGGAGTGCACTGGAATTTCCTGAGAAGCTGATACAATCTGAGTTACAGTAAATGGGTGTTTGATAGAGGTCCACTCTCACCTCTCTAATTCACTCATTCAACTCCAGAGCACTCACCCATTCAACTGACTTCCATCACTGCTTCTCTGCTCCAGGAGGCTTCATATAAGTCTCCAATACTTAGTTTTCACCTAACTTCTTCACTCACAGCTTAATACAAAGCCTTGAACTTGTTGATATTACTGTTAACGCAAAAGTCTCTCCACTAGTGAATCCATTTTTTTTTTTTTTTCCCTCTACAAACGGCTTCTTTCCTCATCACAGCCCATTAGCCCACTGGGCTGACTGATGATGTTTAGAAACTTTGACTCATTTGTGATTCTTCTCTTTTTATCATCACTAAGTTCCTTGAACTGTTTTGTGGGCTCTCCCTTTGCAGAATTCTCTTTGATGTGCTTCTCCTTTGTTTTTCATTTTAACAGTGAAATTCTTCACCCCAAACAACCATAAAAGTTTTCTAGCTGTTTGCTTGTCCTCCGGTCTCTCCCTGCCTGCCCAGTCTGTTTGCTGCCACATCCCGAATCTTCTGAGAGCGCGCATTGATCACAACTTCCCTGCTCAAGAACCCAACATAGCTGCCTTTGCCCCAGCTTAGCTGTCACGCACCCATGAAGGTCTCACCCAAGAGAAGAGACCTGTGTGACTCTATGATGCTAAATGTGCTGTGATTTACCATTTTTGATGAGCATCCTATTTGGGGTCAAAGAGAAAATATTAATGGACATTTCATAATGAATGCATAGGCTTCTTGACCTGTTGGTTGACCTGCTTAAAGGTATTTTCCCAGTTATAATTTCCTCCACCTAGTCCATTTACCTAATATCATATGCTTCTTGCAAATGGTTGTCAGAATTGTAAAATTTGCCACTTTTACTAAGGGAGAAATATCTGTGTGTACAGTAGAAAATGTTTTAACCATTTACTTTCTGTCTTGCATTGAATTCTTTTTTAAATAGGATCTAAACATTGATTTGATTTAAAACTCAATGCTTGGTTTTCAATTAACATGATAAACAAGGTCCAACCCAATGACTCAGTTCAGGAAATAATTTTATTTATAAACAGAGTATAAATGCATATGTTATATAAGCATCACCCATAGCATTTTTCTGAATCAATAACAGCTTCTGTCCTCTAAAGACACCTTATGCATAGAGTAATAATGATCAACGTTCTCTGAACATGTAATGATGTGCAGATATGCTCTGTGATTTATCTATAGTATCTCCTTTAAGTCTCACCATAACAAAGTAAGTTTTAATAGATAAGAAAATTGAGGCTAAAAGAACTTAAGTAACTTGCCAAAAGACACATGAGTAAATGTTCAAAAGAGAATTTTGATAGAATCTTCTTTGACTTCAAAACCCATTAATATAGTCTCCATGCAATGTTATCATCCCCTGCTGCTAGTGGTGTAACATTTATCATGCTCAGTTATAGGAAACTCTACATATGCAGTGCCATTCCTTTGCCAGATGTGAACTTCTTGAGTAAGAGAGTTTGCCTAATCCTTAGTTTCCAAAAACACAATCTAAGGCCTTTCTAGCAACCAGTCTAATATTGTTGAACTGAACTAATTACACTTTCTAGTTTAGGATACAGATTACCTGTTGTTATAGGCAGGGATATGATGCCCCATAAGCTAAATACAGTATATTTTAAATATTACTTTATAGAATATAGTTCAAAAGATTTGATTCACAGAATACCAAAAATTGCATTCTGGAGGGAGTTGACCATTTTTTTCTTTCTGAGAGGCAGTGGTTGAAATATAGACTAAAGCACATAGCCTGTGTAACATTGGAACAATTACTGAAATTGTGTTATGCCTCATTTTCTTGATGTGTAACAATAGTTGCATACGTTTCATAGGATAATTAAATCAATTAATGCATAAAAAAGCATAGGTCAGCGCCTGACATACTGTTGACACTAAACAAATCTTAGCTCTTAT
>NW_017732758.1:51341-63648 GCF_001890085.2 Hipposideros armiger | reverse complement strand
TATATATATATATATATATATATATATATATATATATATATACTCATATATACAACTCAACAGCAAAAATATAAAAAACAAAATAAAAAATAAAAAAATAAAAAATAAGAACAAAAAAATAATTCAGTTAAAAGATGGGCAGAGAACCTGAATAGACATTTTTCCAAAGAAAACACACAAATGGCCAATAGTTACACAAAAATATGCTTAGCATCACTAATTATTTGGGAAATGTAAATCAAAACCACAGTGAGATATCTATCACCTCACCCCTGTTCGAATGGCTATTCTGAAAAAGACAAGAGATAACAAGTGCTGGTGAAGCTATGGAGAAAGGGGAATTTCTGTGTACTGACAGTGGAAATATAAATTGGTGCAGCCAATATACAAACCAGTATGAAGGTTCCTCAAGAAATTAAAAAAATAGAACTACCATATGATCGAGCAATTCTACTTCTGGGATTATATCAGAAGAAAATGAAAACACTAACTTGAATAGATGTATGTAGCTGTATCCATCGCACCATTATTTACAATACCCAAAATACTGTAACAACCTAAGTGTCCATTCATGGATGAATGGATAAAGACAATGTGGCATATATATGCACACCCAAAATGCAATATTATTCACCCATTTATTACAATATGAATGGACCTGGAGGGCATTATGCTACATGAAATAAGTCAGACAGAAAAAGACAAATACCATATAATCTCAATTATGCTTAGAATATTTTTAAAAATTTTATAAAGGTAGGGGGTAGGGGATGGCAAAAAAAGTGAAGGGGGTCAAAAGGTACAAACTTCCAGTTATAAAGTAAATATGTCATGGGGATTTAATATACAGCATGGATACTGTAGCTAATACTATCTTATATATTTGAAAGTTTTTAAGATAGAGGATGTTAAAAGTTCTCATCACAAGAGAAAATAATGTCGTGATGGATGTTAACTACACTTGTCATGGAGATCATTTTGCACTGCATATAAATATTGAAACATTGTGCTGTACGACTGAAACTAATATGTTATATTTCAATCATATCTCAATTAAAATAAATGCTATGTGTGACTTTTGGCAAAATTTTACCTCTAATTCTTTACTTTTACAGGATTATTAGAATACCAACTTGTATATTTCTGAGGATTATCATAAGAAAATACATGTGAACTATCTAATAAGACAATTATAAATGGTTTATAATATTATTTATGTTGACCTTATGCTCATTATTGTCAATTTTAGTGTTTGTGTTGTTTTCTCCTCCTTAAGACTAGGATCAAACTGTGAAATACAACTAAATCTACATGGAGAGGATAAGTGACCCTAGCTTTAACACACAGGACATGGGAGGCAGACTAGCCTCATGCATTTATGCTTTGTGATGACAACTTGAATTTCTCAGTTGAGAAAAAAAATTAATTTTTGTTTCATTCCTAGTATTTCTTCCATCTGCTTTTGAGCATGTTATTATATATGTTTGACAAAAAAGAAGGGTAAAGATTATGTGACTGTTACTTCCCAAGGAAAGAGAGGGGTAAAACAGGAACTTACTGGTCTGTTTGGTTAAAATTGTCAGGTTAGTAGTTTTTTATGAGGTAAAGTTTTGGTTTTGCTTTTCTTTGTTTTTAAAAAGAATTAATAAATGTGGCCTAGTGCATATATTCCCAAATAAACCTAAGAATTTGGTACTAATGTCACAAAGAATGTATTTAGTAAATACTTTTGATTTCTTGCCTACCTGGACAATCATTCAAAAAACTGGTGGGTATTGAATAAATTATACCCTTAGATTCGAACCATAGGGGCAAAAAGCACCGGGAAAAAAAATTGAAAAAAATATACACATTGTATTTCTTCACCAGTGAAGATTTGATTAAGAATTATGCCCACATCGCTCTCTAAGCAGAAAAGCAATAGAAACAAATCACTAAAAATAAAAATCGATAATTTTGAAACATAACTAAAACATTCTATAAGTAATAATAATGAAGGAAAAGACAAATAGTATTCTGGGGAAATATTTGCAACAGATATGCTATTTGAGTTACAACATTCCCTATATACAAATTCTTAGAGATAATAAAAGAAAAATTGCAACACCACAACATGAAAAGATAATAAGCAAATGAAGAAATAAAAGGCTAAGGTTCTGACTTCAACTTCAATCAAATAAAAGTGAACAAACCAGTTATAAGTTTTCATCAAACTTTTATTTTTTTAAAATGTCTATGCATTTGAAATTGGTATAATAAGATATACTCCTAGATATCACTATGGGTGTTTCTGATTGAAACATGTCTTAAAATCTCTGCAAGTCTATGGTAGCTCACATACACAAAAAAAGTTCATTAAAAAGTTCATCAAACTTAAAGTGGGTGAATCTTACACTGTGTACATTATGCCTGAATAACACCATTTTAAATTTTATTTAATGTACATTTGCTGTATTTGTTGTCATATTTGACTTATTTCTGTGATATTTTGTGTTTTATAACTATCAAGCTTTCTTTAATTGGATAGATCAAAGTATCTTTGATTGGTTTAACAATGATATCTTAATTTATTCTATAACTAAATGATTGAAATCCATACAATTTTCCAAACTCCCCTAAAAATATCAATGTCTTATCAAAATATGAATCTTAAGTGCTGAGCCAGACTATAATGATTTTTTTCCTTTGACTTCCCTTTTATCACACACACATAATAATAATCTCCTTATCCTTGGCCCGTGTTGGTATTGTGTTCCAAAATCCAGATTATTCCAGAAATGGTCTTTAAAATCATCATTCATTTAGACAACAATGCACTTTTTTCTAAAGTCCTATCTCACACTTTCTCCACATTTGTCATTCTATTCAACGTGACTTTCTCTGCTCTGGCATCTCAGGTTGAATATGAGGAGATCCAAGGGCCCAAGCTATTGTGCCTTGTTCTTCTCAAGCCCTTCCCCAAGCATCATATTTTTCAGTGAAGGTTCAACATCCTGAACCACATTACCACTCACTAGCCACTCATTTGGCAGCTATATTAATTTGTATGCTTATTTCTTGTTTTATGCATACTCATCCCTTCTTAAATAGAATAAGTACCTAATGGGTTCTAGTTCTTCCTTTTCTTCCTTTTTATTCACCACCTTTTCCAAAGTGACTCCATCCCTCCACCCAGTCCCAGAAAACGTTCTTGTTAATATTGACGATGATGTCTACTGACAGTGGTGACGGTAAAATATTTTCATATTTCAGGAATCGTTTATATTCAAGAAAGATATGGTTCCCAGATGAAGTATAATAAAAAATAAAACATGATCATTTTCAGAATTCTAACTATCTTTAAAAAAAAAAAGGAGGCAAAATAAAATTTTACCCTATCCTACCTTATCCAAACTTGAAAAAAACAAGAGATTAAGAAAACAGGGAGAGCTTGAGGTTCTTGGCACTCATCTCGTCTATGATGGAATGGCCCTGAGAACAAGCCAACAGGTAGTGAGCTTGCCAGTAAGGCATAAATTGGAAGTAGAATTCAATTACTCTACCCACATATCCTAACTGTATGGAAATGAAAATAAAATCTGAGTTCATTTAGCTTGCATGAGATCTCCATTTCGGATGTGTGTTCTATAAGAACAGCTATTATATTATTCCAAAAACAAAATAAAACAATATCACCTCGGGGAGAATCTATTTTTAACTTTGCTTCCAATATTTAAGATCAGTTGTGTGTGAAAGGTTGGAGAAACTAGTTTGAAAAAGAGAATTTTTTTTTTTTTACCAGTGTAACCCATAAATGGAGATTCTGGATAGTTTTAATACTGAAAGCACTAAGAGAATGAGGGTGAGTTAATTAGACCTGAAACTTATCGGCATATGTCAGTCACTTCCATAGCCTTTTTTTTGTTGTTGTTGGTGGTGGTGTGAGGGATGCTGTCTGCTGCAAGAGATATAAAAGAAACAATACTGCCAACTTGCTAAATACCAAAGGATGACAGAGCAAAGATGCTCCCATTCATTCCAGACAAGATGTAATAAAGGTCAAGGTGTCCAGAGCTTGGGTGTGTTCACCCAGATTGCAGCTCTTATTAAGGGTTTTGATTTCCTCTCCTAATTTGTTCAAGGAGTCTAGGATGAAGGCATGGGAGGCTGCTTATATGCGAAGAAAAGAGATCTTGTATTTCTTCAGAGAAAAGATTAGTAAACCTTTTATCTTTAAGTAGAGAACATAGGTGACAGGGATCTAAGCGATTCCATCAAAGCCATGCTTACTTCTCAACAACAAAGGTTGGTTTTTTTTTTATTTTTTAAGAAAAAGTTTTTCCTAATGGAAATGTCTATGTAAAGTATTGGTCTCCATGTGGAATTTTACTAATTAAAAATTGAATTAAAAAAATCCATAGATTGAGAACACAGAACTGATATTATAAGCAAACACAACAGCAAAAACATTTTTTTTTAATCTGCTAACTGGCAAATTACCAAAAACCTTCAGGAAGTAAATCTATTCTAGACTTACGGTGACCAATGTGTCCTTGGTAACCTGGAGATGTCCCAGGCTTAACACTGAAATCCCCGTATCCCAGGAAATTGCTCAAATCTAGGCAAACCAGAGCAGTTAGTTGCCTTATAACTAGAATCTGCTAACTAGCATGGAATAACCTACCATTGGGAGGATGACATTGCTACCTTTAGATATAAGGGTTGAGACTAGAGGGCACAATCTTTTCCAAAGAGCATATGGCAAAGGACTTCTCCCAGCATAAACAGAAATTCTCCATCCCTAATACTGAGGCATGTGATCTTCTTGATTAATGATTGTCTAGTTTGCCCAATATGTTCACTAGGTCTGGGGCGAGGGCCAGAAGCCAGCCACTCCTGATGTCCCTCCAAAAAGAGTAAAAAACCTAAAAAGTTAAGCAAGCTCATTCTGCCTGTTCAGCGACACAATTCAGTATTAACTCTTAATCTAAACATGTCATTGGACCTGGCATACTCCTTCTGTTGTCTTATTTATTCAAAGTAATTATTTAGTAAAATATTGAGACATATTACTACAGTAAGACCTAACTAACACATAACAGAGCCCATGACTATGGAAAAGAGGTTTATAGGTACTTCACACTATCAAATTTTTCATGGTCCGTGCAAAACTATAAAAGCAGTCCTCAGAATCTTAGATAATATAGGGGCAAAATGTGCATCTTCCTTAAGGCAGGGGTTACAAGAAGGGAGTTAGTCAGGCTACAGTTGTGTTAGGTAACATCAGGCTCTAATATTTATACCAATAGCATTTGATCTAAATATTTCTTGATTACTTCAATTAAAGTTTTTCCTAATCTGTATACTAAACCATATCTGATAGGACTCTACTAACTGAATACATCATCAAACTAGTTAAAGTCACTCTACTTAAATCAAAAGTTTATCCAAATAAACTACAAATTACGGAAAATGTTCAACCTTAAAACCACAAGAAGTATGAAGTAATGACAAAATATTACATTAATTAACACATTGGGGACAGGGCATTTAAATACATACACGCAGATCTGCACTACCAGTCCACAATGTGTTAATCAAGGGCTAGAAAAATGTGACAATGCAAGTCTGTGCCAAATAGAAATAACATATTCCTGTCAAAATGTAAAATTTCAATTTGTCCTCCAGATATTTTAGTAACATACATACTTTCAAAGGAACAGATGTTTGGATTCACCATGTAGACAAAATACCCTAATGACTGCCTGGATTGATTAAATGTATCCAGCATTCTTTGAGATAACTAATAGTATGCAGGCAATCCAAATATTTGACAGTTTTCAGGGTTTTCTATATAGAAGAATTATGCCATCTCCACCGAAATACTATAAGAAACAATAAACAAACATAGTAAAATTGCTGGCTACAAAATCAATGTACAAAAATCCGTTGCATTCCTATGTACTAACAATGAAATTTCAGAAAAAGAAATAAAAAAATATATTTTGCAATTGCAACAAAAATAATAAAATACCTAGGAATAAACTTAACAAAGGATGTGAAAGACCTATATACTGAAAACTATAAGATATTTTCAAAAGAAATTGAAGGAGGCACAAAGAAATTGAAAGACATTCCATGTTCATGGATTGGAAGGATCAACATAGTTAAAATGGATATATTACACAAAGCAATATACAGATTTAATGCAATCGCTATCAAAACCCCAATGGCAATTTTTATAGAAGTAGAACTAAAAATCATCAGATGTGTACGGAGTCACAAGAGACCTTGAATAGCCAAAGCAATCCTAAGAAAAAAGAACAAGGCTGGAGGTATCATACTCCCTGACTTCAGCTTGTACTATAGAGCAACAATAATCAAAACAGCATGATACAGGCAGAAAAACAGACACACAGACCAATGGAATAGAATTGAAAACCCAGAAATAAACCCAGATGAATATGGACAGATAATTTTCAAAAAAGGAGCCAAAAACGTACAATGGAGAAAAGAAAGCCTCGTCAACAAATGGTGCTAGAAAATTGGAAAGTCACATGCAAAAGAATATAACTAGACTGCTACGTGTCATCATTTACCAAAATTAACTCAAAATGGATCAAAGACTTAAACATAAGACCTGAAATAATAAACTGCATAAAAGAAAGCATAGGTACTAAACTTATGGACCTTGGATTGTTTTTTATTTTACCAGAATTATAAATGTTATGTCCTCAAATTTCTCAGCATACAATGTAGTATTACTTCAAATTCGGGGAAATGTGTCATAAAATACATGAAATCAGAAGATCCTGTTTATCACTTTAATTGCTTATGCATAACTATTTTTGTCATGTAAACACAGTAACTTTCTTCCAGAAAGAACATTAAGTTGTCAATCAAAATGCTTTTTATACAGGAATTGCAGATTTTAGAATTAGGTAAGTGAAATAGATTATGAATTAGTTATTTGCTCTCTCCAATTGGCCCCTTTCTACTCCATCTTTCTAACTGATTCCATTGTTGTTGTTGTTCATTAATAAAATTCACTACATTTTCTGAGTGTCTGTGATATTAGAAGGCTCCCCCTTATTTCCTTAGCATGCATTTGAGGGAAAAAAATGATTCATTCCTTTACTTTAGTCCAAATTCTTTTCATCTTGTCTTCCACCAATATCTGATTGTTGCTTAAAGCCCACAGTTGGAAAGGCAAGACTATCTGCCTGCAAACACCATACTGAGAAAAGAAAGAAAATTAACATGATTGGAAAATCTCTAGATTCTAGAGGATATCCTCAGGTTTAAAACGTTCACTATCTCTGATGCACACAATCTGTTTTACCGCTGAAGAGACAAAAACTCTGATATGAAATATTCAGAGACTTGTTGAAGGGCATAGGGTAAGTGCCAGTGCTGATATTCAAATGGAGGTCTATCTGACTTAGTATCTTTGTTCTTTTCATTGCACCTCACTAACCTTCATCCTAGGAAGTAAGGAATTTAGATTAGAAAAATTACTTACTCCTTTAGACCAAGATAGCAGGTTCCTGAAATCCTTGCCCAACTTAAATATTTTATGACCTTACTAAACTACAGGATACCATGGGTCCCACTCTTGATTTCTTCTTATTAAGTTATGCGATCTTGAACAAGTCATCAGACCTTTTTTCAAACTTAGCTACATATCTATACATTTTAAAGAGAGATCTTTAAACATGAAACTCCTCTGATGCCATCTGTGATACATTATTATTTTATCCTTATTCTATCACCAATCGCAAGGTGGTATTTTAGTGAAAATGTGGTGGTATATTATTTTCAATATTTTTTTTCTGTTTTTGAATGCAAAGGTTTATAATAGTTGACACATTGAGAGTTCTATTATTAAAAATAATGTAATGATTTAAGTCATTCATTTACACAAATGTCAATTTGAGTATGTTATACATACAAGGCCTCAGAAGAAACTATTTTTTAAAATATTAAGAGGATAATTACATAGCCACAAATGGTAAACATAGAGACTCATGAAACTCATAATTCTGAAATAATAGCTAGAGAGTAATTCACAGATTTACAAAAGTATGACCTGCCTACACAAAACAATTTGTAGCTAACTAATTTGAAGGACCCTTACATGCTAAACACATAAGTTAAATCATATTACATGTCATGCAAATAAATTAATTCAGTAATTTTAATTACCTGTACCTGTCTTGGAACCAAAAAGAAAATGCTACTGGCCATGACTAGTACACTAAAGACACAATAACAGTTGAGATTTACCAAAAATCAAACAAAATAACTTCTAATGATTTTAGTTACTGCTATTTTTCTGTTAGTAATTATTAACATTTATGCTTTGAATTTACCCTTTCAGAAATATGGAAATCTCTGAAATCAAATTTAATGGAAATTATGTAAAATATAAAATGTATTATTGCTATAAAATACTGATAAAATACTTATTGTAACAATTTGATCATGAAACAGAGGTGACAAAAGTAAAGAAAATATAGGTAAATGGAAGTTATGTGGCTGTGTGGAGGGTTCATAACTGTTCAATATATTAAAAACAGAAAGAAATGAAAAGACAAATGTCCATGATGAAAATGTGATGAACCAAATGTGAATCAGTTCTGTATAACTGAAGTTTCTTAAAAAGGCAAACAAACCAAATGGAAACTTATGTGTGATTATTTTTGTTTACCGTAAAATTTTGAGCTAGTAAGAAGTATATTTTTTTCTTTGAGAAACACGAGCTGCTTATAGTAGACAATAAATTTTCATTTAAGTAAATATAAAAAAAGATTAAGCACATTTGTGTAACTACTGCACATAAAAATATAAACACTAGGGCTGGCCGAGTGGTGCATTGGCTAAGAGTTGGCTTGGGACGCCAGCTCTGAGCAGCAGTGTTCCAGTTCAAATCCCACATGAGGGCCAGTGACACTGTGCACTCTACAGCTAAGATGGTGAACAACAGCTCGACCTAGAGGTGGGCTGCTGTGAGTCGACGTTGTATGCTGCAGTGGGGCTGGCCGGCAGCCAGGATGAGCTTTTGTGAGCTGCCTTGAGCCGCCATGAGTGGCCGTCCAATGGCAGGCGAACCACTGCCTAACCCTGGAAGAGTGCAATGATAATACAAACATGGGCCAGTGAAGCGACGTCCTCCACAACTAGACTGAAGAACAAAAGCACAGTGACTTGTCTGTTCCCCTTCCCCAATTCCCAAATAAAGTCTTAAAAAAATAAATATATATAAAAATAAATAAACAAACACTAAAATATATAGATTCCACTTAGGTAACTCATTAACATGCATAAATTAAAAATTAAACATACTCAATATATAATTGTTGTACAAGCACAATACTGACAATTCTTGTCAAAATGTATAATAAAATATATCATATAATGTAACAATTTAATTCACAATTAGTGAATAAAAAATAAGTGTTCTTGTTGAAATAAAACATTATTTTCTTTTTGTATGGCCTATTGTAAAGCTAGTGAAAACCTTTAATAAATAAGTGAGCACCTTAGAGGTGAGACTGATGACTAAAGAAAAGCTGGAATTTGAAAGCCAGATGTGTTCTAATCTTCCTTTAAAATACATTCCTCATGAAAAAAAAAAGAGGCGTCTCGCTCTTACTTTAATTAATCAGGTGCTAATTAAAGTGATCCAAAGAGCATCATATCCACGGTTTAGTATGGGCAGAGAGCCTAAGCTATTCTTGATTTATCACCGTCATTATCATCACCAAATTCTTCATCACCATCATCATCAAAATTATTATACGTCTAAAACTCTTTTAACTCAAGGGCTGTAATGTTTGGAGCAAAAGTAAGTTCATCTGAATTGTGGAAAGGAAACATAATGTTGAAATACGACTTTAAACAAGACAGCGTATGCTATTTACTGCTAGGAGATGGCGGCATCATGTAGCACATAGTAATCTAAGTGGCCATCATTCAATGGCAGCACAAATAGAGTATAGCTTCTAAGGTGAGGAGACAGAAATATGAACAGCAGTTGCCCTTGCAAACCACAGCCACAGCTGCTACCCAGAAGACATACTACAAGTGAGGCTCAATGCAAACTATTTGACGATAAATTACACAAATAGGAACCAAACTCTTTTCATGTTTTGAATGAAGTTCTGTTTTATATCCTATATACATAGGACCATATATATTGGACTTAACTCTAAATCTAAAGTGTATGGGAGTGTGTGTGTGTGTGTGCGTGCGTGCGTGCGTGCGTGCGTGCGTGTGTGTGTGTGTGTGTGTGTGAGATATGATCCCTCCGTTTACATTGTTACAATGGTTTCTGCCTGCCTTCAGGGCGCATTTAAAACACCACACTTTTTCATACAAGACTTTCATGTTCCCCAGTTATAGCCTCTTTTACCCTCATCATCTTTCATACAACAGAAAATAACAAGACTAACTACATCATTTTTAATCATATAATCTGAAGATAATCANAAGAAAGCATAGGTACTAAACTTATGGACCTTGGATTCAGAGAGGATTATATAAATTTGACCTCAAAGGAAAGGGAAGTAAAAGCAAAAATAAATGAATCAGACAATATCAAACTAAAAAGCTCTGCACAGCAAAAGAAACCATTGACAAAATAAAGAGGCAACCAACCAAATGGAAGAAAATATTTGCAAGCAATGCCTCCGATAAGGGGCTAATATCCAAAATACATAAGGAACTCATATAACTCTACAAAAAAGACAAACAATCCAATTAAAATAGGCAGAGGATATCAACAGAAACTTCTCCCAGGAAGACCTACAAACAGCAAATGGAAATATGAAAAAATGCTCAACTTTGCCAGCTATTGGGGAAATGCAAATCGAAACCACAGTGAAATATCAGTTCACACCTGTTAGAATGTCTATCATCAACAAGACAAATGACAAGTGTTGGAGAGGCTGTGGAGAAAAAGGAACCTTCATACACTGTTGGTGGGAATGCAGATTGGTGCAGCCACTATGGAAGGCAGTATGGAGGTTCCTCAAATATTAAGAATAGAATGTCCATATGACCCAGCAACTCCTCTCCTGAGCATCTACCCCCAATATCTGAAAACATTTATCCATAAAGATAAATGCACTCTGATGTCCATTGCAGAATTATTTACAGTGGCCAAGACATGGTAACAACCAAAGTGTCCTTCAATAGATGCTTGGATAAAAAAGATGTGGTATACACAACAGATACTACTCTGTTATAAAAGATGAAATACTGCCAGTTGCGACAACATGGATGGATCTTGAGATTATTATACTAAGTGAAGTAAGTTAGCCAGAAAACCTGAGAACCAAATGACTCTATTCATATGTGGGATATAAAACAGAAAGCAACAAAGGGACAAGACAAACAAATAAACAAACAAAAACTCATAGACACAGACAATAGTTTAGTGGTTACCAGAGGGTAAGTGGTGGTAGATGAGGGTAAAGGGGATCAAATATATGGTGATGGAAGGAGAACTGACTCTGGGTGGTGGACACACAATGCAATATATAGATGGTGTACTATAAAATTGTACACTTGAAACCTATGTAGTTTTGTTGACCATTGTCACCCCGATAAAATTTAATTATAAAAATAAGATAATTTATCTAACAAAATTTTGAAACAAATAGAAAAAATAAAACTTTCCTGGAAAAGATTTTTCTAGAAAAATCTGATGTTTCTAGTCTTGGGAATCTTCAGATGCTAAAAGTGTTTTTCCCTTCATTTGTTTGAAAGGAATGTGTAAGAGACTGGTGCAGAACAATCATCAGAGGCTGATTACATATAGATGTGATATCTTGGCAGAATACGATTTTGAAACAGTCAGTAGTAAAGTTAAGATCATGGATGTTTGAGTGCATCTCTTACTGTTCCACATCAATTTCCAGAGTAACCTTTTCAGTCTATGTTCAACACTGAACTGTCACATCCTTTTATTAACAAATGAAATTAACAAATTTTAACATTGATATTTATTGTAAAAATCCTTTGGATAAATACAGTACCAGGACCAAGTTTCTATTTACTGATGGATAGAGCACAGGTACTCTCTGGCACACATCCATTTTAGGCAATGTTCAGGATTGGACTTTACAGCAAGCTGTGCTATTGGTGTTAAAGAGAATTCCAGAAACCACTACTTTGTGGATACTTCAAAATACCCAATGGAATGGCCTCAAATGCAATAAAAGAAATCACAGATTGTTTTTTATTTTACCAGAATTATAAATGTTATGTCCTCAAATTTCTCAGCATACAATGTAGTATTACTTCAAATTCGGGGAAATGTGTC
>NW_017732758.1:29490-47129 GCF_001890085.2 Hipposideros armiger | reverse complement strand
ATACATATACATATATTGCTTGTAACTGTTCACTTTTATAAATAATGCTGTGGTATATATCCTTTTACATAAAAGTTTTAATTCATCTCTGATTTTTCCTAGAATTTGAATGACTTGGCCAAAAGATATGAAGATCCTTAACAAATGAATAAATTATCATTTGATGTTATACTAGGTAATACTACCAGCTGAAGTGTATGAGAAAATCTATTTCATTGCACCACTGTCATCTCATATTAATATTATTTTTAAGATCTTGTTACTAATTTCTTAGGACAAAATGACCAACAACACCAATAAACTTTATAGACCTATCTTTATGACTGAAAAGTGCTATGAGTTCAATGAGAGCACCTATTATGTCTTATTTATTGTTGTATGATTCCATATGCCTGGCTTAAAACGATCAATAAGTGTTTGATGTTTGACTGAATAAACTGTTTTCCTGAGTCTCAAGTCTGTAATAGCCTAAGATAAGCCTCCATCTGATGAACCACAGAAATCCAAAGCTCAACATATCATAAATTAAACTCATGCAGCTTCCCAACTTGATTAGATCTACAGTCATCCCCACAGCCACCAAGGGTGAAAACTTCAGGGTCATTTTGGGGTGGTCTTTTTATCTCCAACTCTATCTTCAATATGATACCAAGTTGCATAGTTTATTCTCCTTAAGTATTTTTCTATTGTATCTCCTCTAAAGTACTTTTTAGTCTCTCTGTTCTGATTTTCATTGTTTTCTGCCTGCACTACAGCAGCAGTCTCTGAAGTGGCCGGGCTACTGTTCAGTTCCCTTTCTAACCGCCCATAGACCACATCAGGGACGCTCAACAGAAGCACTACTGATATTTTGGACCATATGATACTTTGGTGTGGAGGTTGTCCTACGTATTGTAGGATGCTTACCACCATCCCAGGCCTCTATTCACTAGATATCAATCAGGACGTCCCAGTTTTGACAACCAGAAATGTCCCTAGAGATTATCAAATGACCACTGGGAGGCACAATTGTCCCTCCCCTCCCTATTCCCTCCTGGAATCACTGACTTGCACCATATGCACACTCCTTGGAGACGCCCTCATTTCCTCAACACTAAAGTACAAATTTCTTATGACATTCAGGTTCCTTGAAATCTGACTCCATTTAGCCTTTTCCAGCTTTGTTATATTTATTATAATCTCTATTTCTCTCATGTCTTTCCCCTCAAATGAAACAGAACATCTTGCTATGTCTGGAGCATACCGTGTCTTCTATTGTATTATACATAGAACCTGCCCATTCTTCAAGATGTATCATATGTGTCATCATTTCTATGATTCCTTTCCTGGATCCTGTGCGCCTCAGTACCTCTCGTATACCACTGAGTACTTTGTTTTCTCATATTATTGATATGTTGGTTACTCCCTGAGAGCAAGGATTGCTTTCCATTGATCTTTGTACACTCAATTCTGAGCACAGTGATCAGCCCATGGTGAGCATTCAATAAATATTTAATGAACTCAAGTGTACTATTGATTGTTTTAGGTGTGCACACATTCATACCTCACACAGCTAAAGCACAGTGTTTGGGTTTTAAGGTGAATGTCTCTATGTTGTAGTGTCATCTAATAGCAGCTAACTCTGAATACTGACATAATATCCCTTGCACATTTGAAAGTATTCTTATACACTGTACATATCTGTATTTTTCCAGTGTAGTCCTTGCATTATGTTATATAAGGGAATTAACTAAATAGAAAATTTTATGGTAAAAATTTTCATTAATATAATGTATGGATAATGCACATAAAAAGTCACACTGTATACATAATGCATACTTATAGTCTCTCAATAATGTTTAACTCTGGCTGTCATGACTTGAACCCTACTTAACCTGAACAGTAAAGAGTTAGGTGAAATTTCATTTTTGACTGCGTCCATGTAAACCAAGCACTTAGCTAGCTTATTTCCTTGTATTTAACTGCGAAAGATAATTTAAGTGGAAGGTGGGAAATGGATATAGCTGTAGAAGCCCTGAAATATATTCCTACTGACAATTCACAAAGAATATAAGGGATAATGATGAAGTGCCTCTAAAGCATATTGATGGGTTTCCTTGAAAAGGAAAGGAGGTTGTTAGAAGCAGTGGGTTGGAGAAACATATATTATCTATGGTTTCATGGAAAAAGCCATCAGGCATTATCTGAGTTTATGCAGAGGTCAACACTGTAAACCAGGTGAGGTCATCCTCAAAGCATTTTTTTTTCTCTCTCACATACCATTATCTGTTTGTGTACACATTTTAAGGCAGTAGTTGAAAATACTCAATAAATATTAATAATTTAAAATTGCCTACATTAGAGAGGTGACAAGTGCTGTTATTTTCATATGATCAATAGAGACATACAAGAAGATATTAAATGACTTGATCATGACAGCAAAATCAAAAAGTAAGGTTTATGTTAGACAACATTCAACAATAAGCTAGTCTCTAGAATTTATTGATTGGCCTTGAAACATTCTGCAGCTAGGGTTAGGCATAAACGAATATATACATATACTAAGAATAATAAAATTATATTAAATATAAGAATTCTGGTGGCAAAAAATCTAATTTCTCAGGAGAACCCCCACACAGTGTTTTCTATGTTGAGAATTTTCAATGTATATCCTTAAATAACAAAAGAACACAATGTCACCCATACCACAGGCCCATAAGTGCAACTAACTATAAAGCGTTATCATCTTCTCTGGTAATGAAGCTAATATTCAACTTTATTTCATTGCTTGAAATAACTCAGTGTTAGAAACTTCAAATGTCTGTCTGGTAGAGAGGGAAAAGAAACATGTTCTGTCTGGAGTCCAAAAGTGAGTTTCAGCTCAGCCCCTGGCTTGGTTACTGAGTGACCCTGGCACCTTAGATCGCCATTTCCTGGAGATTATGGCCATTATATATCCCTAATTTCCTTGGTTTCCAAATTTTGGGTTCAAAATAAAGTTGTGTCAAGCAGGAAACAAAACAATTTTCACAAAAGTAAAAAAAAATTATACATTCTTTTAAATGTCACAATCTATGGAGGAAATGAAACTATTAAAATGTCCACACCCTTCAACCCTAAATGGTGATTGTTTAGATGGCACTTAGCATTCTTCAAATGGGGAGAGGGAGAGCTGAACTAGACAGCTTGAAAAAATTAAATATGTCATTGAAAGGTAGTAGATTTTGCTACCCCAAAATATCTCTCTTTGGCCTACAAGTAAGAATTATTTTGAGCTAGAGGCAATAAAAACCCAGCAGATTCAGGAAAAGCTCTTTATCAGCCCCTCAATTGCCTAAATTTACTTTGGAAACAGTCCTGTTACCAGAAAGAGAGCTATTACCAGAGATACCTTTTTGCCTAAGAAACATATCCGTACAACAGGGCAACCTTTGTTTTCCAAACATCTCTTTCCTGTGAAATTCCCCCCCACTCCCTTTATATCCCCAGGACCCTATCTATCCCTTTCCTTAGCTCAGGATATTATGTAAGCTTCAATTACCTGGCTGCCTTCTGGGTCTCATATTTTTATGGGGCTCCCCTATATATGTAAATAAATTTGTTTTCCTCCTATTAATCTGTCTTATATCAATTTAATTATTAGACCTGGCAAGAAACCTAGAAGGGCAGAAGGAAAAAACTATTGCTCTGCTCCTACAGTATAAAATATGAAATTTGCAGAAAATATATTCTCCTTCCAATGACAGAAAATGTAAAAATCAGAAGTGTGGAAATTTTGACATGCATAACTATGAAAGAACCATGGAGCTTCTTTAATACAAAAAGTATATTATATTTGGAATTGCTTACTGGTAATGAAAGAAATATAAATGATAGAAACAGAAATGATGACATCATTCACAGTTTAACAGTGGAAAAAGAATATTAAAAGAAGCCAGCTTCTATGGGCCAAATCACAATTTCTCATTCACTATAATTCCAAATGTTGGTTTATGAATGTGGCAGAATGCAAATAGATGGGAGTGATACCATGACAATGCAATAGGCAAAGAAAGGTAATATATTTAAATAAAATTGCATGCATATGTATATTTGCATTGCAATTGAAATGGTAATTTAAAGGCTAAGCACAAAATTATCTTAGGTATAGAATATATATTGAGAAGTTCATAGCTCTGGTTGTAACTTGTAACTTGACAGGCTATTGAAACAGTTAGTGTGAAAAGATGGATATTTGAAATAAGACAGAAAAACGGGAAGGGGACATTGTTATTTCACTTATCTCTGTAGTTGTTTTCATAATTATTTTATTCCTAATGTTGGAGTGAGTAAAATGTTATTTCCCTTATTCATTCTTTAGAATCTTTATTTTTAAAAAACAAAGACATCACCTTCCCTAATTCTCAAATTGCTTTCTATGTTTTTCTTATGTTGTAGAATATTAAGACTACTTTATCAATAACATTCAAGTGAGAACTGATGAACACAGAAGAGTAATTGGCAGTCCTTGCCAAGGAAAAAAAAAGAAGGCTTTTCAGGTTTTAGTACCTTGAAAAGAAACCACACAACCCAAGGTACACACTTTAAGAGTAGTTTTGCTGACTACTTGACAAAACCTTTTCATGCAATTTTCTTCTTCCATTGAGAAAGAAGAAGAAGACAAAAACTGGCAGTTAACTGAATTTATACTTTACATCTGGGAGTACAAATAGCAAAGTATATGAGAAGGTGGAGAGGCCATCGCCTGCCTGCACTTCAATAGGACTGAAGGAATAGATCCTCATCAGTTCTTACAGTATGGAGATAAGAAGCTAAGAACTGATTGGCTTGTTTTTCTGAGCACTTGGATAGCATAATGTAAACAAGATACCTAAACTTCTGCTGCCAACATTTTTACCATGAATTACAAGACTTGACTTAACTAGGATATACCACCGCCCTAATTATCTCTGCATGATGTAAGTCACAGGATCAATTACAAATCACTATATCCCTGAAGCAACATCTGGAATATCAAGTCACTACACTTTATTATCCTCACACACATTGTCAGTGACTACTCAAGTTTTTAAGAGTGTACCTAGCCAAGTATGGAGTTTCTCTGTAAGCAGCCACATGCACCCACACAACACAAAATAAAGCCCATCACACTTCCTTCTGTTTATGGGCTACTGGACTCCCCAGGCCAATGTACACCTTCATTCATTTCCCATTGATATCTATACTTCTAGTTAGTGACATCTATTTCCAAGTACAACCTCTAGTTCTCATTCAGATTCAACACACTCTTTCAATACTTCAATGCACAGATTCAATATGCATCTCTCCAGATTCTAGTAAAAATTTCTCCAGATTGTAATGTTTTGTTTCCTGTTTTAGACATGTATCTGTGCAATAACTTGTACAATGTCCTACTCAACTAGGCTCAACACCCAAGACCTATCTGCCAGGAGGCTACACGTGGGAATATATTCACACTGTAAGGGTGAAATTCAATCAATCAATAATGCAATTAGACTTTCCTAGTTTGCAGTTTAACTCACTGCATAGCTTGCTATCTACTGGGTTGTCAGAAAAGTCATGACACATGTTTGCAACAGATGGCACTAGTTCATTTTTGGAAGTACTAGAGTCATTCACATCTATGTTATTGCTATGTCATTTGACAGCTGATAGTTCTAGCTTCATTTTTTTTTAAATTGAGCAATTTGGTTGAGTTTTGGAGATTTTACAAGTTGAAGATGCAAGACCAAACTGTGCATTTTTGCCATATTTTACTGTTTTACTTCCATAAAGGGAAGAACGCGCATCAAGGTTGTGAAAAGTTGCATAAAGTTCACAGTGTCAATGCTCTACAGGAACATCAGTGCCAACAGCGGTTCTCAAAATTCTGAGCTGGTGATTTTGATCTCAACGATGCTCCTGGGTCAGGTAGGCCCACCGAGGATGTTGATGACAAAATAAAGGCATTGATCGAATCAAACCCATGTTTCACGACACGAGGGATTGCAGAAACATTGAACATCCATCATTCAAGCATTCATGACCACCTGAAGAAGCTGGGATATGTAAGCAAGCTCGATATTTGGGTTCCGCAAGAACTCAAAGAAGTCCATTTGACAGCGCGTATAAACACCTACCATATGTTCATTAAATGTGAGGAATAAGATCCCTTTTTGAAGCGAGTGATAACTGGTGATGAGAAGTGGATTGTTCACAACAATGTGGTGTGCGAACGGTCTTTGTCCTGACGTGATGATTCACCTCAAACGACATTGAAAGCAGACATTCATCAGAGAAAAGTTAAGCTCTCAGTGTGGTGGGATATTAAAGATGTCGTGTTTTTCGAGCCCCTACCAAGGAACCAAACAATCAATTTGAATGTGTACTGTCAGCAATTGGACAGTTTAAATGAATCCATCATCCAGAAATGTCCGGAGTTTGTTAATTTTAAAGGAGTTGTGTTCCATCGAGACAATGTGAGACCACACACAAGTTTGATCACCCATCAAAAATTATTGGAGCTTGGATGGGATGTGTTGCCACACCCACCATACTCACCTGAACTTGCACCATCAGACTTCCACTTGTTTCGCTCTCTTTGAAACTCCTTGAGTGGTATAACATTCAATTCAGATGAGGCTGTAAATCAGCACCTTGTTTAGTTTTTTTTGCAAATAAAGACAGGTCCTTCTAAGAACAAGGAATTATGAAGCTCACTGAAAGATGACAAAAGGTTATCGAACAAAACGGGCAATATATCATTGATTGATTTTTGTTCTTTACATAAATAAATGACCTCGGAAAAACATAGACGAAAATACGTCATGACTTTTCAGACAACCTAATAGCCACCTGTAATTAAACCTAGTTAGTTTGCAGTTAGATCTGTCCTGATATTCAGCTATTTTCTCTTTGTTTCTCCCCTCACTGATTAACCAAAGAACTTGTGTTTTGTTCCCATTCTCAAGACTATCCATACCTGGTTAATCCAATTAACAAAATCCTGACCTGGAAAAAGCAATTTCTTAATCCTCAGGAGAGTCAGACAGTGGAATATACATAAAACCCCAGGCAGAGGTGTGTGAGTGTGAGTCTGGAGATAACGTTATCTTAAAACAGACCAGACCCCAGGAAGGGATGTCAGCCCTCAGCCCTTTTGACTGATGCCCCCTTTCCTGTGTTCTTCTTCTTGTGTACCTATAAAACATTCTGACAGGTCTAGGAATGGGGAGATGGCCTCTGGACAGGAGTCTGCCTTCCTCTCAGAATGCCACATTCTGAATATACCTACTTTCTTTTCCACCAACCACGTCCCTTGATTTTTAACTTTTTTAAGTGGCAGGCAGCCGGAGCTTTCTAAATATTATGAATAGTTTAAAAATCAGTGAAAAAAAATATATATCCTGTTAGAGTTTTAACAAAATGTGTGCCTTTTTCTTTTTAAAAAAAGTTGTAGTGAATCTGGCAGTTAGGAAAACAAACAAACAAACAAAAAAATGAGTTAAAACAGTTAATTTAACATCCCAGGAAAAATAATGGGGGATTAGAGGATGCATATATTCATTTGTTCTACCAATATTTATTAACAGCCTGTTATTTTTATCTGATATTATGTTGCTATAAGTATTAGTAATTTTTATGTTGCAAGTGACTGAAATTTACTGAAATCAACTTATATTGAGTTATAGTTTTTTTAAAAAAGATAATTTATTAGATTAAGTAAATGAATGGTTTAGGATCATTTTAGCTTTAGGCATGATTTGATCCAGGCCTCAAATGGTGGAGTCAATATACATCTTTCAGCTTTGAATCCTTTACGTGACACAGACTGGTTTACTTTTCACCAAGCTGGTTTACTTTTCCACCTAAACACACAACTAGATTACATTACACAATCTCCCTTTCACTTAACATGGCCATGAACTGGGTTCTGGCCAATAAAACATGTGTTGTGGTCATTTGTGCAACTTACAGACAGGTCCATTAAAATCCCTCAAGAACTATTATCCCAGCTCTTTATACCACCATCAGAAAGCTGGCTGTCAGTCTCAGAATACAGATGCTGAATATGGGACCTTCATCAATCTAGGATTGTGGAACAACACTCTAAACAGACTGCCTCCAGTAAGCCTTCCCTACAGAAATGGTGGAAATGCCACTGCATTCCAATACCTTTATGTCTGTCTTAGAGCAAACAAAAATATATAACGCATGGAGCTGGGACAATAGAGAAAAGATGGAAATCTGATAGCTAAAATAATATTAATTTGATATCTAATTTGATAATGATATGGCACTATTTATTTAAGAAAGAAATAGCCAAAATGTGACTTCTGTACATTTTCATATTCATTTGCTTTATTTGTGTTGGTGACCACTTTCCAAACAAAGAAATGAAAAGATATTCCATTGTAATGGGTTGGAAAAATTAACATTGTTAAGATGCCCATGATACAAAACAATTTACAGATTCAATGCAATCCCTATCAAAATCCCCATGGCATTTTGCACAGAAATACAACAACAACAACAAAATCTTAAAATTTGTATGAAACCACAAAAGACCCGAAATAGTCAGGCAATCCTGAGAAAAACAAAACAGAAAAATCAAACAAACAAAACAAAGCCAGAGGTATCATACTTTTAACTTTAAACTATACTACAAAGCTATGGTAATCAAACAGTGTGTTATTGGCAAAAAAAAAAAAAGACACACAGACCAATAAAACTGAATTTAGAGCCTAGAAATAAAGCCACATATATATGGACAACTAATTTACAGCAAAAGAGCCAAGAACATACAATGGAGAAAGGATCATTTTAATACATAGTGTTGGGAAAACTGGACATCCGCAAGCAAATGAATGACACAAGACTGCTGACAACATATACACAAATTAACTCAAAATGGGTAAACACTTAAATGTAAGATAGGAAACAATAAAATGCATAGAGGAAAAAAACAGGGACTAAGTAGGGATTTTACTCCAATGGCAAGGGAAACAAAAATAAATGAATGGAGCTACATCAAACTAAAAAGCTTCTCACACAGCAAAGGAAAGCATCAACAAAATGAAAAAGCAATCAGCCAAATGGGAGAAGATATTTGCAAATTATATATCTGGTAAGAGGTTAATAGCCAAATATATTAAAAACACACACCTCAACAACAACAACAAATAAAACAATTAAAAATGGGCAGAGGATCTAAATGGACATTTTTCTAAGGAAGACATATAGGTGGCCAATGGGCACATGAAATAATGTTGAAAATCACTAATCATTCGAGAAATATAAATCAAAACCACACTGAGATATTGCCTCACACCTGTTAGAATGATTACTATCAAAAAGACAAGAAATAACAAGTGTTGGAAAGAATGTGGAGAAAAGGGAACCCTTGTAACATTGTTGATGGGAATAGAAATTTGTGCAGCCGCTACGGAAAATGGTATGGAGTTTCCTCCAAAAATTAAGAATAGAACTACCTTATGAGCCAGCAATTCCACTTCTGGGTATTTATCTAAAGAATATGAAAATTCTATTTCAAAAAGATATGTGCATCCCTATGTTCACTGCACCATTATTTGCAATAACCAAGATTTGGAACAACCTAAATGTCCATCAACAAGTGACTGGATAAAGATGTGATATATATATATATATATATATTGATATATCACAAATACATACATTGCTATTTGTGACATTATGCATGGATCTTGGGGGTGTTATGCTAAGTGAAAATACCTCAGATGGAAAAAGACAAAACAACATGATTTCACTTATAGGTGGAAGGGAGGTGGGAAAAGGGTGAAATGGGTAAAGGGTGTGAAAGGTATAGTAATGGATGGAAAATACACTTTTGGTGGTGAGAACACTATAGCGTATACAGGCATTGAATTATAATAATGTACGCTTGCAACTTAATAACTGTTATCAACCAATGTTACCTCAATTAAGAGAGAAAAGAATGAAGATGGTCTTAAGCAATATGAAGAAGGCGGTTGGTTCTCGTGGGAGTCCCAGATCATAAACATGAAGACACTAGGTTCCCAGGACTAGAGACTAAAGCATGCAAAGTCTCTCTTCGGGGCCTTTTCCAGTGCAGTTAATGATTCCCGCATTTCAATAAAATATAGTATTGTGCTGAGAAGAGCATGGGTGTGAAAAGAGTGATATTCTGACCCATTAAAAACTATACTGGATCCTCAGCAATCAGAGAACTATATTTCCAAGTAGCTCCTGAATACCAAGAGTGAAGAAGGAGAGATTGTTAAAAAAAAAAAAAAATAGGGCTCTATTTTCTAGAAAGAACTGTTAAATTCAAAGTATACTGAGAGGATTATTTATATCCAACTTCCCCTGCCTTATTTTGAGGGGAGCAAGGGGCTTGTCAAAAATAAAATGGAACTTATAAATACGTTCCTTCAAAAGAAAAACGTTTCAGAGAATGAGAGTCTATAAATGTCCTATAAAAGAGTCAACTGTCTACGCTTATTTAGCATGGAAGAAAACCTTAGGAAAAAATTTACTTTGGTTTTCTCAGAAAGCACAAGGCTCGACCACAGAAATTAAATATGATATAGTTTCCTCCCTCATTTAAATAATATAATGTATTACGATGAATGCAATAGGTCGATTCAGTAAGAATACCACTCTTACTTATGTGTACTCTCAGCCATTTGAGATTATTTATTCAGCCAACTGTGTCGTGAGGTGATACAGTGTCCAAAGCTTTTCTTTAGGACTTCTGCTTTCAGCTTTGTATTCAGTGTTGAGAACTACATTTCCCCTCACTATGGTGATTGCATTGTAATTCAGTTTAGAATAAAGTCTAGCTATTATCCTCCTAAGATTTAGTTCTGCTACTCAAAGGTTACACTCTTTTATCTTTATTATCTGTTTATAGAGGATGTAACACCCACTTGAGAGTTGTGAATTGTAGCTCTGATTTCTGAAGTATATGATGCTTGACTCTTTGGATGATAACAGTGGGACAGATGTGATGCATAGAGCTCCACCCAGCCCTTCCTACTGCTGGCAATGCTCGTCATCTGCTAGCTGTTTTCTATTTCTCCTTGTGCTGAACGGTATTGTACATCCTTTGGTAAATCCATATGCGGGTCTTGCCCACTCACATGAAACTGTTTCTATAAACTATACACTACCAACTTTTAGACTCAAACATTTTTGCTTTCTGTAATAAACAAGACGCAAAAGAAAATTATCTTTCTTTCCTTGTTTGCTTTCAGATATCTTTATTCCTTGCTCTTTAACTGAAACTTATCTGACAAAGTTGCATAAAATCCTTTCAACTGATAATTCTCTTGAGCCATTTTGATTATCAATGAATATAGTTCCTTTATTCTGAAGCAGGGGCTGGGGAGCTTTTTCTATAAAAGACCTCAGAGTAAATATTTTGGGACTTCCAGCCTAGATTGCCTCTGTCATATCAATGTTGTTGTGGCACAAATGCAGTCATGGACCTTATGTGAATAAATGAATGTGGCTCTGTTTCAATAAAACTTTAACTAATGAACACTAGATGAAAAATTCATATAATTTTCACAGGACACAAAATATTCTCTTTTCAACCATTTATCAATGCAAAAACTATTCTTAGTTTGCAGGTCATACAAAAACAAGCAGTGCCCACATTTGGCCTATGACCAGAGTTTGCAAACCTCTGCTCCAAAGCACAATATTTGAAACTCACAATCATTCACCTTTTTCCATACAAAATTTTGTAGTCTATGTTTTCAATTGAAAATCAACACAAAAAAATCAAACAAACAAACAAACAGAAAAGTAGGCACCACTAGAGTATATGTTTCTATTACAACACACAATCTTCTTTCCCTAAAAATTTACATGTTTTTATCTTTTGGAAGTATACTATCATGCTACACATGTTGAAACTCTGTCTGAGCTCCTTTATAAACCAATAAACTGCATTTCTCTGCTTGAATCTTTTGAGTATTTTTTCTAAGATAAAAAAAAATCAATTCGGCATTGTGATCAATGCAAGAAACACAACATCTGCCTGTGGATCTCCAAATAGCTTCAAAGGATTGGACCAAATCCATGGGGACAAAACCAGAAGGCAATTGGGCCCACAATGACCAAACAATCACATAACTCCTGTACAGCCAGTAAAGAAGTCAAGATCTAGAAAATAAGCTAGAATTAAACTTTTCACTACCATGCATTATGGCTATATTTTTCTTTGCAAGCATGAGAATTACACAATTACTTTTCTCAAGGTACCCACTTTTTCTCTTGGAATCACTGACAGGATTATCATTTGTATCTTTGTCATTACTAAATAAATTGCCCCTTTGAAAATTAGTGCTTACCTCAATAAACTCTGCAACAAGGAAATCTATGAATAAATTAAATAGCTGAAGGTCACTTATAAAAGCAGTATGAAGAGGCAATTCTCTCTTCCAAATTATAATTATAATAAGCATTTCCCCCCAACATTTCTTTTACCATTTTATTAATATTCCCTATATCCCTGAGAGAAAATTAGCATTCTAATCTTTCAATAGTGGAAAACTGGCAAAGAGAAACAAAGATTCTCACCAGGGTAGAACCACCATTCAATGTCAGACATTCCAGGTTTCCCAGCATGCAATGTATTAACAATTCCTGAGTCTGAGCAACACCAATAGGGTTTGCTACACACAAATTACATAGGCAGAAAATAAGAATAAATGGAATTAAAAAGGAAATATTTAAAAGGGAAAAAGAAAATACATTTGCTTTATCACTGACTCTCCAGTCACTCAAATCCCTGAATATACCACAGTCTACCTGTCTTTATCCCAACTGCTTACTCAGCTAGAAATGTTTCATCTGTACTTGCAAATGCAGAAACTCTACTCCATGCTCACAAGAGTCCAAATGGACTTATGGACTTGATTGACCTCTCCAGGCAATAAAGCACTCCCTCCTCTGAGGTCCCATACTGCCATGACATACTGAATTCTAAAGCCCTTATCATATGGTTGTAATGAATATTGTATATAGTAGATTCAAAGCTTATTTCAGACAAGGATGTTTTCTTATTTATTTTGGTATTCATGTCACCTAGAACAGTGTATGAGACATGATCAAAAACTATGGTGAATATTTAAGTTAAAAAAAATACAGTAAAGACACATTGCCATTATTTCCCCTCAAAATACTCCCCCTCACTTCAAACACACTAATCCCATTGTTATTGCCACTTTCTGAAGCAGTTCTGGAAGTCCTCCTTCGTGAGTGTCTTTAGTTGTGTTGTTGAGGCTGCCTCGATGTCCTGAATTGATTCAAAACACTTTCCTTTCATAGTCATTTTGACTTTGGGGAAGAGCCAGAAGTCGCATGGTGCCAGATCCGGTGAATAAGGTGGATGAGGACACACCGTGATGTTTTTATTTGACAGAAATTGCCTTACGAGAAGTGATGTGTGACATGGAATGTTGTCATGATGGAGGATGAAGTAAAGACACTCATGAAAGAGGACTTCCAGAACTGCTTCAGAAAGTGGCAAGAATAATGGGATAATTACAGTCAAAGCAAGGGGGAGTACTGTGAAGGGAATTAATGGCAATTTTACTGTAATAATTTTTTTTCTAATTTAAACATTCACCATATTTGTTGATCAGGCCTCGTATGTCAATAAAAACTTATGAATGGATAAATGAAATCATGTAAGCAAAGCAGTCAGAGAGATGGATCTGACGGTCATGCCCATGATTACAATATATGCCACTCAGTAAAGTTTCTCATGTCAGCCTCTTCATCTGGTAAGACAGCTGACCTAGCGCACCAGGGGAGAATCAAGGTAGTTTCAGTAGTTAAGATAGATTTAATACTCAGAAGAGTAATTAAAATATTATTAAGTATTAATGAACTAACAGTTACCATTTATTGTCTGCTACTCTGCTAAGCATCACATATATTTTACTTCTTTCCCAGCTTTTGCAATGAGATGAGGTGTCTGTACTGAATGTATATGCTGTAACACCACACAGTGGGACCTTTATTCTCCCCTTACCCATCTTCCCAAAACACTGCCCTGCTAAGGGCAGCAAATAGGCCCTCTCCAAACACTGAAACTCTGCCGGAGAAGGAAGTTTTAGTACAATTTTGTCACTGCCTTCAGCCTGAACCTACTTTGTAAGGAAGATGGGAGTGCAATGGTTTGTATAATTGTTAGAAGGAAATTCCTTTCAAATTACTCATCACCCACAAGTACATTAGGAAGAGAAAAGATAAAGAGTGAAGCAGAGGGAGGAAGAAGTGCAGTTATCAATGATGATTCATTTCAGTATGATATTAAGTAGTGGTTTATCTTTGGCTCTTCTGTAAATTACATCCGTGAAAGCTGAGAATCTTGTTACATTTTAGTTATTATATAAGCATGCCATCTACAAGTTAATGAGAATGTTATAAAAGGAACAATAAACCTCTTTCTCAAGGAAAATGGTTATATAATGTCAGCAGATTTAATATTTCAAATGATTACATGATGTTTTCATTTTAAAATAATGTTCAAATTTTAGTTATTTTAGCAAGGTCACTAAAGCATGTTATACTCTATCATACTTAAAATTAACCTGCAAAATAAACCCTCAGCACATAAAGGTAGGAAAATTTATTTCACTTTACTATAGGAAACACATTTTTAATGGCGTTCTCACATTCTTCCATCCATTATACATGACAAAAACATAAACCCCAAGAAAAATATCTCTCGTGAATTTAAAAATTGATAGTTTTATCTTCAAATATTATTGAGGATATTTGAAATGTGCATAGCATTATCTGTAGCTCAAATATACACCCACTCTACTAAAGATTTCACATTGAAGAATTTTTTGGATTGAAAATGAATCTATTTAAAAATGATTTGAAAATATCAACTAAATCATTATATACATGAAAACTGTAAAGTAATTCCAAATAAATTGGACATTTGTGCCCAGTTCATTATTTCCAACTGATTTATCAATTGGACAATTTCAATTCCAGCTGTTGTTACATCTAAATCATTGTTGTCCAGTTAATCTTTATTTAAAAATTACAAAGAAATGACTGCTTTATTGCCAACTGTTACTATTTTATTTTAGCTGCATTTTGTGTACAGCAACCGCCCTGATGAGAACAGATAGCAGTTAACCCTTTTAACATTTTTAAAAATATATTAATTATTTCAGTTTAATGTCTGTTGTGTTGTATATTGGGCACTTTAAGAGGTAAGATGTTCAAGCTCAGAGTGAATATTGGCAGCTCATTTACAGCAAAATCATAAGTGAAATTCTGCTGACATTTTAACTCATTTCAGATGCATCTAAATTCATCAGCATTGATGGCTGTTTCATAAAAATTCTCTAATAACACTGTACTTCCATATAAGAAGTGACATATCATATTTATTAATAATCATCGAGCTAAATTATCTTCTGCTATGTTTTTAAAGCAAAGCTGTCTATGGTTTTAAGTATTAGAAACAAAATTTGACATACGTTCTTAGATGTTTATTTTGTTACGATAAAAAATATTTTCTCTCTCAATTCTTTTTGTGATAGAATCTGAAACAATAATTTTTAAAAATTTATTTCAAGGTTTAAAGAAATGGTTTTAAACATATTTATAAACAAACTAATCAATGACTAATAATAGTTAACACTTATTAAGGACTAACAAATTTGGGCTAAATTCTCTACTTATATTTAATAAACATAATTTTTATTCCAGGAAGATATATAAGCAAATGACTCACAATGTGTTAACAATAAAATTCTCAATAATTGTTTTGGATTTAGGAAATCTTTTTTTATATTATTCCAGAAAAATTAATGCTTTTAAAGTAGATTTAACCTGTCTGTAGAGAATAATCTACTACTTAAAAATGCATTCATCCATCCTCCATCCCTCCATCTAATGTATTCCACTTGAACTTCTATAATGGTAGGCATCCTCCTAATCACTACGGATATTTTGGTGAATAAAATCTATAACATTTCTCTCCTTTTGCAACTTGAATTAGGAGGGAAAGTAGATATTAAACAGATTTACAAGTAAAGAAACAACATATGCAGGTGCTCATACTTTGAAATATTGAAAATCAGAATGCAAAAAATAGAAAGTCCTTCAATTGTTAGTATTGTTTTTAAAAACCATTTCACAGCCTCACAAATGCACATTTAGCATTTCCTTACAATCTTTGGAGAAACATCTTTGAGAACTAGCAAGATATATGGAAATTAAATGGGTTATTTATTCCCTTTCAGAAAATGATGAAGTTTCCTAAAAGTTAATGACTTTAAAGGTTTTTTGGGAAGAAGAGGGTTAAAAAATGTTCTTTAAATCATTCGCTTAGCTTGGGCCTTTAAGCACATTAGCCATACCTGAAGTCTTAGACCTCCTTGCGTATTGTTTAATTTTTTTTTCAAATAAATGAATAGAAAAAATTGCCACTCTATAATGAGGACACCATGCATTCAAGAATCTTTGTTAAAGATTGTCTCATTATTGCCTGCAATACTTTTTAAAGCTAGGTGTTCATTATACAGAGGGAAAAGTTTAAATTACAAGCAGCTGAGTCACTTTCTAAGCATCATATACCTGTAAACATGTGGCGGACCTGAGATTCATACCCCACCTCTGCCTGATTTCCAGTATTACACTACACCACCAACCTTATGCGATTTCATTAGTCCTGATTCTGCTACTCACAAATTAGTGACTGTTGATTAATTTAAAAAGTAAATGTTTTTCTGCCAATGCTAGAAATTTAAAATGTTAAAACTTCACCTTAATGTTCATGTGTATAACATAAAGCCAGTAGTAACTAAAAGGGAAGACTATAAAACAAGAAAAAAATTATTATAAAGCAAGAAAAATATTCCACAATAAAGAAAAAAATCCTTCAAGGTGGCAAAAGGTAAAAAGAAACGTAAAAAAAAAACTATTAGTCTCAAGAACTAAAATACTTGATTTGATTTTTGACATGTCATGTTGTTAAAACATACAAATGAGCAAGCAGTGAAAAATGAACAAAGGCAAGAAATTGGACTACAATCATAATCAATTTGATACGTTTTTATCATTGCATCCATTACCTGTTAATCATCTAGCAATGATAAATAAAATAATAATACATATAATTAAAAATCACACTCTTCCTGGACTCATACTGAATGAGGCATTTACTGCCAACCTGTCAGGCAAGTGACAGGGCCCAGTGACAACTCTTGAGCTTGTTGAGAGCTTGATGAAGTGGCAACTTCTGAACTAAATAGAGTTAATGGGACCACTGGCCCAGGTGGATTATGTGCTATCAGGCTATAACTTTCATATTGTTCATTGCACACTTTGTCAAAACGCTGCATAGTTTACCAGAAAATACATCTAACCTGGAGCAAGGAAATGTGAACTCTAGTGCCAAACCTCCCTCGTCTCACTTAAGGCACATGAATATCTATCTAGATTGAACATTATATATGCAGTAAAACCTTGGATTGCGAGTAACCTGATTTGCGAGTGTTCTGCCAAGATGAGCAAACATTTCTAATACATTTTAACACGGTAAACGAAGCGATGTCTTGCAATACGAGTAGTTTGTTTCTGGAATGAATTATGCTCGCAGACCAAGGTGTTAC
>NW_017732758.1:22351-29465 GCF_001890085.2 Hipposideros armiger | reverse complement strand
AGAGAGAGTTGAACTATATAATCTTGTAAATCTATCATTGCATGAATAAAAGATATATTTGTATCTGTGTCTGTGTATGTAAATGTATGCATATACCTTCAATGAATTTTTTTCTTAAAAAGTGAAAAAAATATTAAATGCAACATAATTTGTCTTCTAATGTTGTAAAATAGGTTCCGGAAAGGAATTATACTTGGCAAATGAACTTGGTTATAATTCTACTGTACCTTGTAACAGGATTTCATTTAAATCCTGATGAAAGCTTATGAGGAATGTTGAAGAAATTAAATTAATATAGACCAGAAACACCTGAAAAAGCTTATTAAGAGGCCAGGGTGCTGAAGGAAATAGGAACATAATTGTGGAACTCTTAATGTATGTTTTATGAGCTCATTTGTTCCTTCAGAGGCCATAAAGCAGAAAAGTAGCCAACACAATTTCTTTATTTCTGAAAAACGGAAAGGATCCAAATACACACTGGGCTATTACTATCTAATTTAATGACCACTGTGGCAAATGTCATAGAAACAATTTAAAAGGATGAAGTGAGGCATATTTCACATTTTGATTAAGGCAAATACAAGCTATTTCACAAAACTCATCACTTTTCTTTAAAAATGCTATTTCTATATTTCTAGTACAAGATAATCACATTCAGGAAAACTCCCAATAGTGCATTTGACCATTTCAAGCTTTGAGGGGAATGTTGAACATTTAATGACACCACTCATTAAATAGAACGTGGAATTTCAACATATATAATATTAATTTAACCTCAATTTGGAAACATGTGGAAAATTTTTCCCTGAAAAGTTTTTATTATATATCATAAAACACCCTGGAAAATTGCTTAACTATCAAGAAAAGTAAATATTTGTGAAATGAAGTTATATTATTTTGAAATATTAAAATATTCATAGTTATCTATAAACAAAGTAAACATACTAGAATACTTTCTATTCATATTCTGAATTTTAAAAAACAAGAGGGATATTTCTTTCTTTCAATTTTCTCCTTTGACTCATAGAGCATGGAAATTAAATTAAAAAAAAATGTAAAAGGAAGCCTTTTTAGTACAGTACCTTACAAAGAATTAATGATTCTCAATCTAATAATAGTTATCACCTAAAAAAACAAGGTTACACAGAAAGAAAAGGAGAAATTCATATTATCAATAAACAGCTTGAATTTAAATATATATAAAGTTCACTAAATCATATATCAAACATAAGTAGAAAGGAAATCTATTGAATTGGCAAAATAAAAAAAATATTTTAAGCAAAATAAGTGTTTAGGTTTTCAAAAGTTATTGCTAAAAGTTGTAGTCTATGTATTCTCTTTCTAATAAAATTGATCATAGATATATATGTTAATTTATGTTCATGATATCAGGAGAACTTCTGACAACCTGGCAAAAAGAGCGAAACAGAATTGACAACTCACTCTGTCTGATCTGCAAAAGCAAAACAAAACAAAAACTGTAAGCTAATTTGGTTTTTGCTCCACAAGGAGTTTATAATGTAAGAAATGTGACTATATAAAGATATAACTGGAGTGGATTTTATCTTTCTATTACAAATAAAAATAAACATTCTTCATGGTTATGACTTTTCCAGAGACGCAGTATTGGTCCCATTCCTATTTCATTACTCTCATTACTAATGATTTCCTAAGACCTCACAGATGAGGTGTAGATGTATAGATTTCCTTTGCCTGGGAGAAATACTTCTCCTAAATAAAAATATAAACCTAAAACGTAATCAACTATGGTAGGCTGAATAACGGCCCCTCAAAAATGTCCATATCCTCAACCATGGAACGTGACAGTATGATTCCTTACATTGCAATAGGGCCTTGAGGATGTGATTAAACTAAGGATCTTGAGATGGGAAGATTGCTCTGGATTACCCAGGTAGGCATAATGAAAGAGAGAGGCAAGGAAGGTAATGGTCAGACAAGGAGATTTGACCACGGAAGCAGAGGTAGGAGTGCCATGGGGCTATAAACCAAGAAATAAAGGCAGCCCCTTAAAGCTATGAAAGGCAAGGAAATAGTTCTCCCCTAGAATCTCCAAAAGGAACACAACCCCACTGATCCATTTTAGAATTCTGACCTCCAGAACTATTACATAATAAATCAGTGTTATTTTAAGTCATTATTTGTGATACTTTGTTAGAGAAGCACTCAGAAACTAATACACCTACTATATGTCAAATGAAACCAAAACTGGATAACATGGATTCTGGATCTTCAGACCCATTTTCACATTTAATCTATGCCTAAAACATTCCTGCATGATTATCTATATCATTATCGAGAATTGATGGCTAATAGGTAAACTGTAAATAAAAGCTATTTTTATTACATGATTAACAAGTGCCTATTAATTATGTCTGTGCTTAAAGCCACTGAAAGACACTTTAACATATCTCATCACAAAATCAGGGGGGAAACAGTACCTTCTTTAAAGTCTGTTTTTGTTTTTTTTTCTTCGATTTTTTTTTTAATTGGGGAATTGGGGGAGGGGAACAGCTTTGGGGAATGGGGAAGGGGAACAGACAAGTTGCTGAACTTTTTTCTTCAGTCTAGTTGTGGAAGATGTGGCTTTACTGGCCCATGTTGGTATTATAATTGCACCCTTCCTGGGTGAGGCAGTTGGTCGCCAGCAATTGGACAGCCGCTCACGGCAGCTCATAGCAGCTCACACTGGCTGCCAGCCATGCATGGTAGCTCACAGCAGCCCACTGCAGCGTCTCCAGTGACTCATAGCAGCCCAGCTCCATGTTGAGCTGTTGTTCACCATGTTAGCTCTAGAGGGTGTAGCGTCACTGGCCCTCATGTGGGATCCGAACCAGGGCCGTGATGCTCAGAGCTGGCGTGCCATGACAACTCTAACCAACGCACTACTCAGCCAGACCTTTAAAGTCTGTTTTATATTTAGGGGAAACTGGTTCAATGTGGATTTTTCTTTTATTATTTTTTTTGTTGCTGTTGGCTTTAAAAAACTAGTATGTTTACATGTGAATATTTTTATTCACAAATGCTTGCTGACAATTGTGTTTTCAAATACAATGTACAAATTACCAATTTTTAAGCATTTTTAGGCCCAGCCACTGACTTAATTATGTTGAAGAACAGGTAGAACTGACAAGAGAGATAAATCTTATGTCAGAAAAGATAACTTAGCAGAGCATCTGTTAGAAATGTAAACAAATAAAACACATTTTGCTGTGTGTTGATACGCCAGGCCCTGTACCACTGGACACAAAGATGAGCAATACACTACCCTCTTTTTTTCCTTTTCCTTTTTTTTTTTTCTTGGTGTCTACATGGTTGTAGAGGAAGGCCTGGGACAATGAAGCAGAACATCTATTAGAAGCACCAATTGTTGGAGTTATCCCAAGGAACAATTATTCAGGAGGTGGGATGAAGGAATTGTAGGAACCATTAATACTAAAAATGCTTGGCATAAGAGGAACCACTGACCTTTTCAACTTTTTCCCTGATATCTAACCAGAAGGGATCTGTCTAGCTTTGTAAGTTCTGTCACAGATGGCTTGTGTGACTCCTAGAACACATCACTGACTTAGATTATAGTAAGATGTACTGTCTCTTATCTCCCCTTTTCCAGATTTTACGTTCTCAGAAAGCACGAATTTTGTCATCTGAATGTTGCATATTCTGCAGGTTAAGAAGCTGCAAATGCATTTAAGGTTATATTTTGCCAGTGCAAATTTCTTCAGTGCCCATTTTTATCACTTACTCATATATTATTATTATAAACTAACAACTACATCTATTTCTCATCACAATAAAGGATTGTGAAAGACAAATAATAAAGTTGTGACAAGACAACTTTTTCTTGAACTTTGTTACTTTTTTGTGTAAATATTGCAATCAATGAGGAATAAATCTTTCTATTTTTTCATGAATTAGTCATGTGCACATTATACATGACTGTACACACCATGATTGTCAAATAGTTCATATATATATATATATATATATATATATGCATATATATATATATATTTCTTTTTTTTTCCTGAGTTACCTATAAACTAAGTGGAATTATATTAACATTATCACCTTATAAATCTACACTGTATTTTAGGAATTTTCCCCTAAGTATCTTTATTTATCTAATAAATTAGTGAAAATAATAGCTTTAGTAGTATCAAGAAACCCTGGTATATAAAATCAGTCTGGAAAGGTTCATTTCCTTTTTTATTATTTTTTAACCAAAATATATGTATTCTTTAAGCAGAAAATAAAATTTGAAGTAAACTTTTGAAGTATAAGTGACTAAATGATGTTTAAAGAACAACAATGAAAACAATCATAGCAGGCTTGCATTAACCAGGCAATCAGCTAATATATCCATATATGTTAAAATGGACTGTTAACCTTAAAAAATTACTTCACACCCAAATGTTTTCCTCTGTGTTACTGGGATGCCATATTCCTATTTACAGGGGTTTAACTAGACTGATTTGTTCTGCTCTCAGACACAAGCAGAAAATGTCAGGTTTCCAATTCGACAGACTACAGATAAAGATCAGCGCACACACACACACACACACACACACACACACACACATACATCCACAGTTCTAGGAAGGCTTATTTTTGTCTAGATGAATGTAGAAAACAGCCTCAGGATGATTGATTTCTCATGCTAATTGCTGTTCTGCAGGTATCATACTCTTCTTGGTCCAGACAGGTATGACAGAAGAGGTGCTACTTCCATAATCAATTCTGGCATGAGGGATGCAATGCTAGTAGATGATGTGGAGAAATATGGACCAGACATTTCATCCATAATTGATTACAAACCTAATGTATTATTCCAAAAGCCACAATTCTAGTCAGAGCTCATTCCTATTAAACTATTGTTCCTGTTGCTCTTTTGCTTTATATGGAGCATTTCCATGACTTTCTAAAATTGGACTATTAAACTGAAACAAAACTTTCATACAGCAGTCAGAGCAGCTGAATGCTCTAGAGATTTCATTTTTCCTTGAGATTTCAAATTCCATACACTTCACACAAATAATCCATTCTGCATTTGAGGATTTTGAACATTAAAAGATCCAATTTCACTCGGAACCACATATGCGATTCTTTTTGCCTTTATAAATACAAATATATTAACCTTCACAGAGCAGTTGGTGGAAAGAGTATTGCATCTGCTCTGTGAAAAATAACAGTTAAAATAGTACTTTTAAGGTTATATATCTGATAAAATGATATATAGCCATGGATATTATTCTAGCTTTTGCACTTGGCAATGTAATATTTAATGGATATTATTCTAGCTTTTGCACTTGGCAATGTAATATTTAATGGTATTGATTTATTTACTAGATTTTGTGATAACTTTGACATGAATTAGTAAGTTAATGTATATTACATAGAATATATAATTTTCTTAATCCCTCTAAGGCACCTAAAATTTCTAAGATGTTGCTATGCATTCTCCCTTTTCATTAATTGAAGGGCCAGTTAATCAGATCTTTACCAATGACCAATTATGTGTCAGAAACAGTAAATTGTAATCAGGAAATACTTGCTGAAAGAACCAGTGGTTGGTTGATTAAATGAATCACTCACTGCCTAAATTTGCCTGGTTGTATAATTATATACTTTTGCTTTTCCAGAGGATGGGGAGGTTTTCATTTATTCAACAAACATTTACTATGTGTGCAGTATATTCAAGGCAATCTACTAAGGAGTGAGAATTAAAGAGTGTGCTAAATATACTCACTAATTCAGAGGCTTGCAGCGAGTTCAGACCAGTGGACTCCTAATTCCATCACTACAGAGTGCAAGGGCAATGAGGCTTTTTGGAGGAAAGGAAGGCCAAATGGATACTTGAATGATGAACAAGTAATAGCCAGGTGAAGGAAAGACATGTGAGTGGAAGGAAAGATGACTCCCAGCAGAGGAAAGGGCGTATGCAAATGTCTGGAGGTAGAGATGCCATGTCACATTGTTGGGTGGAAATGAAAGCCTATTAGCCTGGCTGGAATACACAGCAGACAGGAGATGGCCAAGAAACATAGCTGGGATGTCAGCAACAACTAAATCTTCATGGGCATGTGAGGCATATGACGGAACTCAGAGCTTTTCCTGTGGGCAACCAAGAGTGATTAAAGTTTTTTAAGAAGCTTATCAGAACAATTAGATTTACACCTTAACAGTATGGCAAAGGGAGTGGCAACGATTGCAGCCAAGAAAACACGGATCTGTAGCCGTTACAATTTCTGCTGATTAATTTAGTGCCATCCAATATCTATTCGACCACTTACATGGTTGGCAACACTAGGCAGTAAAGGCATGGTGATAGCTACCTGTAATTAAGACTTTGGGAAGTTATACCCTCTCTGCTACTGTTAATTTCTATTTTAAAAAAGTGAATAAAAATAAATAAATACATAAAACAAACCTGCTAGTCTTCTTTCATTCTTAAATATGCTCTTCATAATTTCTATGATCACTTATACTCGTTTCATTATTTTGACTTATTAATATTTTAAGGATTATAATTTGTTAAAAGAAAACATGAGACAGTAGCTACCATTTCAAATTAAAACTTCTATTTTTCATAATGGATAAAATAAGGTTATAGGGATGATGAAATACACACTTAAAACTACATATTTTTTATATCTTTGAAAACATTAATGTATGTAATTGTGTTTGTATGTCTTTATCTATGTATCCACCTATCTATCTATCTATCTAAATTTCTAGGCCAAACGTATATTAGTCATTGCGCCAACAATCCGAAGTGTATGTAATTTTATTGTGGAGATTATAAAGAATACAAATCAAAAATATTAAATTTGTTTTACATATTATATCTTTATGTTGTAATTATTAATTTTGTAATTCCTGCCTTAGCTCTATGAAATCTGACAGAACTCATTTCAGACAACTTTTTTGTTCTTGGCCAAAAAAAAAGCCTCTCTCTTCCACACTAAGTACATTCTAGACTTCTTTGGGTAGTCATCAGAGACTATCTCCCATATATATTTATTTACTTATTTACCTGTTATTTATATCTTTATCATTCTGTATGTTTATTTATGATTCACACTTTCCAAGAGGG
>NW_017732758.1:16805-20276 GCF_001890085.2 Hipposideros armiger | reverse complement strand
TTCACAAAACACCCTGTTGTTCCTTAAAGCATTTAATTAATTGTTCAAGTGTGAGATGGGAGGATGCATCCATTTACAATGAGTCACCATCATATTTCTGAGTGATAGCTATGTTTCATTGTAAAACAGAAACAGAGGGACTCATCTTCAGGACTTCCACAATCTAGATACAAGGTTGAATGCCAGACAATGTGACTGTCTAATAGCTTGTCTTGCATTACTATAAACAACATATATTATTTTTTAATGTCTATTGTATGTTAGGCTAATTGCATCATCTACACATCTCATTCAAGCCTCAAACAGCTCTTTGAAGTAGTTTATTATTAATATCCTCATTTTAGAGATGAGTAAAATTAGACTTCAGAGAAGGTAAGTGAATTAATTGCCTAAGGTCACTCAACTAGTGAAGGGTAGATCTAGGATCAGAACTGAAGACAAGTCCTCACCTATCTAATAAGGCTTCTACAGTTATTCTGCTTAAACTGCAGAATAAAAAGAAAGAATGAAAGGAAGGAAGGAAGGAAGGAAGGAAGGAAGGAAGGAAGGAAGAAGGAAGGAAGGAAGGAAGGAAGGAAGGATGGATGGAAGGAAGGATGGAAAGAAGGAACGAAGGAAGAAAGAAAAGAGAGAGAGAAAACATTTTCTGTATTAGAATATTAAAACTATCCTTCCAAAACATCTGATTGAGAACGTGGTTGGTAAAGCATTATTTAATTCTCTAGTCTTTTAGCAAACACTGGGTAATAAACTAAAATGTTGCAAAATATTCAAATGCTCATTATAAATACAAGGACATGTGTATAAAGAGACTATCATACTAATGTTATTTAGCGACTAAAAAGATGCCTTTCATATCCATCATGTATATAGTACTGTATTTTTATTGAATAATAGTGAATAGCAACATATTTACAAGATCAGAGCAAAAACTCTTTGTGAAAATCCACTGACCATGGTATGGCAACATTGCACTCTAGCAGCTCCTTAGCTTTCTGTCACATTGACCCAGCCTCAAATGCCAGACAACCCTCTGAAGAACATCAGTCCTAGTGGCCAACAGGCTATTTCCTATGGAATAAAAATTTATCAGTGGATTTATTTTTCAGTTCTGTTAATGTAGTCATTTTCATATTACAATGGTATTACCTCTTACAGCTATTAAATTGATGTGTGATATTTTCCCCCTACAGGGTTAAAGGTATCCTATTCAGTCTCTTTATCTCTCCTTTATTGTCTTTTACATATGGTGCTATAAAAATGCCATCGAAGAGTTTTCATGGAAATTCCCCTCAGAATAGCAACAAACATTATTTCAAAACCAAGTATCTGATTAAACAGCCTTAATGTTCTGGGATTTCTCACCCAGAAATTAATGCCCATAGTACATGCACATTTTAACAATTTTTATAGGCACCAATATAAACTCATACCAGATATCACAGGTTATTGTGATTTACTCCACAATCTAACCTAAGGGTAAAAATGCTAAGGAAAATGTCCTTGAATGATCTAATTTTTCAGAAGAGAGGAACAGGTAGCCCTTTAGCTCAAATAAAATTCAGTTTTGTATATTGTCTAACTTTTCCACCAGAAACCCAGTTCTACCCAGCTCAATAAATTTACTACAAGTGTGCACAGAGACGAGCATCAGATGAAGACACCAGTGCCCGGCTGAAGATGCATTTGTCCACAGTCGTCTGATGAGGTCAGAATTACAAAACTGCTCTTATTTATGACTACCAGTCCATGTTGCCTGCAGGTACTACCTAATGAAACTCCTTGCTCTTGGTAACACATTTAAAGCTGCCAAAATATACAAAGAAGGAGAAATAAAATATAAATTTATTCAATGCACTAAGTAAGCAGCAGTTTATCATCAAACACTCCAAACAAGCACGTTATTTTTCCCCCAGGAGAAACACTTAAACATCAGTGGTTCATTGATAGTCTCAATTTTCTGAAAAAACTTAAGGCAATGTTTTTTGGGGGTTTTTTTCCTGTTAAAAATATGTTTGAACTTCATGCTTGTTTAACACAGACGATGGTATGTATGTTCTAATACTTGCAGAATTTCATTCAGGATTTTTTTTTAACCAGGTCTCTTTTGTTTGTTTAGTTTTGTTTTGTAGATCCTATCTTCTTGAGAAGCTTTAAACAAGTCTTAAAATTATGCACAATGAAACCCAAGAATCAAATGTGACTATCAGAGTAACTCTTCTTTACTCAGTTACCATCATGCCAATGGCTTTTCAGTGAATTTTGCATGAGGGTTTGTTCACTAAACTGATAAACCAAAGTAATGACATCCATGGTGTATTTTTCAAAAATAGGTTTTAGCTACATTGGCTCTTTCCTGAGTGAATCCTCATAAGCAAACTTAAGTTAGTATATGAAAATATCTTTCATGATAACATTTTAAGGTGCTAGAAACAGCAGTGTGGTGAGAACTAAAATTAAATTAATTCAATCAAATCAAGTGAAGTCTATGAGATGACATTACACATTTCAAAACAATATCAATGCAAATCTAAGGGGGACAGCAGTTGGGCCAGCCAGTCCGTATAAAATCGTATTAGAATATAAACTACTCTGAAAAATGGGGAAATCGATCAGAAACAAATTTGAAGCTGCTCCATCATGATAAATGCTGAGAGGGGAAAAAATATCACTATGCAAATCCTACCAGTAAATAAATAGAATGATATCAAGCTCATCACTTAAAAAGGTTTGAATTTGAAGTTAATTCACAGGCTTATACAGGATTTGAAATCCTTTCAACTCACCTTGCTTTACTCTTTGTTACTGTGAGATAAAATTAGGGGGTAAAAAAGTATATTTATTCACACATCAGGCTTGACTAGCTTCAGAGAAGCAAATTATATTGTCTAACAGAATCACTTTTTGAAACATCTATTGAATATACATGACAATTAAATTTGCTTATAAATCTTAAAAGTATGTAACTAGAGCAAGTTCAAGCATGGAATGTTTTTTCAGGCTAAAAAAGCAATCATTTACTTTATGTAGCTCAATCCTCTATTTTTTTGCAATGCAAGAATGCCAGACCGGCATCATAAAAAACTGAAACGTTCTTAATATGTAACAACCCTCTGATACTGGGTTTACCTGCTAATAGATTCAGTCACGAGAAATTGCCCATATTAAACACTCTTTGTCTCACAAACCAGTAACTTTGTATGGTTCAACAGAATATATTTGCTGCTTCAAATCTTAATCAGGATCTTTTCAAAAGACCCACATTTAAAAATAAAAGGAAAGCTTTCTTGCACTACCAAATGGAATTTATATATTTGCCCTCATAGCCCCATATTACTGTTTGCCATAGCTGACGCTACCAACCTTTAAACCTTTAAACAACAAAAGATCTCTTTTACATAGCTGTTGTGGATTGAACTGGGTCCAAATATATATATATATATATATATATATATATATATATATATATAT
>NW_017732758.1:0-8660 GCF_001890085.2 Hipposideros armiger | reverse complement strand
TTCACACAAGTGATTTAAATAAAATCAAGTAACATTTCAGCAACAGTTACCTTCCAATAAACAAAACAAAACAAAACAAAAAATAAAAAGAAAGACCAAACAAACCAAACACTGTAGCAGGTCTAGTTCCTAGCACAGTCACCTACATGGATGAGCCTGATGGGAGATACAGAATTTAACCAATTAAATACAGCACGTGTTAGGGCAACACATTTTAACAAAAGTGCGCAATACGTGTTCTGAGGAGAAGGAATGACAGAGTGAAAAGCATCTGTCAAGTCTTTCAGGGAACCATAAGTAATGCAACAAGACTGTAGGATAAATATTAAGGGAGTCAGATTAAAGTGAAAGCTAAGTAGGAACCGTACTTGAAGAATTATTCCTGAAGTTGCTCTACCTGAACACAACCAAGAAAGTTTCTAAATACATGTCTGTGTATTTTCCTTGATTAGTTTCCCTTTTATCTTGTGATATCAATTTAATCAGTGATTCATACTATATTTTCTTTAGGAAAGCACAATGAGGAAAATGACTGTAAATGGGATAGCAAAAACACCTAAAGTACTAACATATTAATGATGCTTCTGTCAAACGAGGGTCCTTTAATAATAAATAGCACCAGCATGTATCAAGGAGTTCAAATGTAATGATGGATCCAAAATTAGTGTGTTATGCTTGTATGAGTATTTAAAAACTCATGAATACATAATATATAAACTCCTGGTGCTTTATTCTATTTTTCAGTTATCAAAAGTATATAATTAATATGTATTTATAACTATAGCACTTCCAACAGAGATTTTTAATACATGGTTCATGAATATATACTTCAGATGTTATTGATAAGAACAGAGCTTAAAACCTAAAAGATAAGTAAAAATTTTAACACTATTAAATTTAAATTGAACATTTTTACATGTAGCAAATAATATATTATAAATAATTTCTTCATTATTTTGACTATAACTGTTATTCTCTTTTAGCAGGTACAAAACAAAACAATAAAAAATGATTATAACAATAAATGATAAAGATAACTCAAAGATAATTATATGATTAACTACAATTTAGGCCATGTTGTGGAGTTATAAAAAGCTAGATTTCTACAAATATTTATCAAACTTTAGCTTCAATGATTTTAAATAGATANCACCACAACATGAGGAACTGTATTAAGGGGTCGTGGCATTAGGAAGGTTGAAAAATTTTGTCCTAAACAATCACCTGTTTCACAATAAACTCATGAAAATAAGCTTTCAGGTACTGAATTGAGAGTGGAGAGGTGGTGAGGCCAAGGTATTGTCTTTCAGAAATATGTGTGGATATCAAACATAGTAAATATAGTGTAAACTCAAGTTAGGAATAAGCCATTTTTAGAGGAATCTACTAAATTTCTACTTCATGGAATTTTCACGGGTTCTTAAATATCCACTGTGCATTATTAATATACAAGTAGGAGAAAATGCAGGTATTGATTAGGTAGATGTTAGGTATATGAACTGCATATGTAGAAAGTAGAAATATTTTATGAAAAATCAAGAAGCAGAAGTAAACTCTTAATTAAATATATAGGAAATTTAATATATGTTTTGCATGACCAACTAATAGAGTGAACAAAGAAAATACAGGTGAAAAAAAGGACACATCAAGCACGCCTCTCCATGAGCAAAGCTAACAAAATTCCCATAAAGTTCAGCAAATTATACATGCCTCAAAATTCAGAGGCAAGCAAAAAATGAACATGATCTTAAAGAGAACTTCAAATGTAGTTTGAAAGGTAAAGATAATTCTTTATATCACAGAATAGGGAAAACGTTTTGAAGTTTCTGGGGAATAAATTATGTTGAGGGTCAAAAAATGGTAATTCAGAATATACTTGGCATTTTTTTTAGAAAACAATGACAATATGAGGACGATTTTCACCTCTTAGTGGTTAGATTTGGAAATGACAGACATGAATGTAGATAGTGCTCAGGATTTTCTGAGACCCATTAAGAGAAACCATGACGATATGTGTCAATAAGCACAGCTGACAGTAATCTGGAATTTTGAAGATATTAAAAACAAGCCTTGCAAATAGCAACAGAGGCTCATATCCAATTTGAATGTGTGTTTGTTTGGGCTGCACTAAGTTTAAGAAGCTAAAATGCAATGCTTTTCTAGGAAGGTTCTCTACACCGCCTACCCCTCCACACCGCCTACCCCTCCACACCGCCTACCCCTCCCTGTGGGTGGCACAGGTCCACTCTTCTTGTTGACATCATCTCCCTGCATTCTCTACTGGCATTCACTTCTGATATCCATGAGCAGGTGGACAGTCCTCCTCATTGTTAAAACAGATGCTCTGCTGGCAAAGAATTGGACTGTTGCCTCTTATTTATCAACTATGCCAAGTGGTGGAGTTTATTAGAGAGTACAACTTTATTAATGAAAAATAACTTAATGAGAAAAATGGTTATATTAAAGAGAAACAGAACCACAATAATTGGGCTGTAAAGATCATATTGGAATCCTTTTTAAGAATATATATAGGTATATAGATCAATAGGATGTAAAGGCTATGATTTACTTGAGTATCTTTCAAGTGGTTAAGTTCCCTATCAGTAACTGTTTAATAAATGCAATTGCCAAGGACATTTGCAGGAGAGGGGTCTGTTTTTATTAGAAGTGGAAACACTTAAAGGTAATAAACAGTAAGTCTTTATAACCATTCCTCTGCCTAAGAAATATAAGGAAGAAATAATATTGACATAAAAACTATTAGACTAATTAAGTATGAACATAAGGTAAACAGTTGTACTCTTTATCATAAATATGCCCTTATTCAGTGGAAATTAGGTCTGAATAGCAGTTTGAAAGCTAATGAGTCTTGGCTACTGCTTTAGTGAGGTTTATCCTCTCTGAGAAAATCCTGCCAGTTGGGGCTAGTGCTACCAGGAGTTAACTAGGCCTTCTGGCCATCATAACTTCGAGAGCAAAAGAAGGCAACAGTTGACTGCACTCTCTAATGAACACTTCATTTTACAATTTTAATATGCTTTAATATTGTTGGCATAACCATATTTAAACAAATATGCCACATTTTGCTGGGTGTAATGCTCAACCACGCTTTTGGCCCAAACTTTCAGGGGAAAAAAATCTTTCAGAGTAAATTTTTTACTTCAAATTTTATTTGTTTACATTTAGGTACTTGTTTTTTGTATTCTAAAGGAATTTTAACATTTATTTATTATTACACTTTCAACTCATAAGCATAAATGAAATAATTAAAAACATTAATACAGATATGGAACTAGTACTACCCATGTGTAATGTGCATCCTTATTTTTCCCTCACAAATTTGGGCAAAAAAGTGTGCATTATACACGGCAAAATATAGTAATTGTTGCATAAATATTATCCTAATTTCAGAATTGTAAGAAAATTATCTCATTTTTGTCAATTGTGTATCATTTATCTATCTGTGAATAGCCTTATTCAGAGACATTAAAAGGCAAAATTATTGAGAGTTTTCTTGGGCACAGCATGCTAGGACATAGGGAAGAACTGTCACTTTATACAGCCATCACAGGAAAACAATTCCATTTCCTGGGAAACACAGGAGCTGGAAGGATACTGAGCTTCTCTTCATTAAGGTGCAAAGCCTGTTTCACAGTTTTCTAAATGCGGAAGATATGCATAAAGCATGCCCTCTGACAAGGGACCACAATTAGCTTGGTGCCAAGGCTGTCAGTCTTAATAAGTGCATAAACAAGTGACATTTATATTAATATTTTATGGCTATTGCCAAAGATTCTATTAAAAGGAACTTCTCTTTATATGGCTTTCCCATGGTCCGTTTATTTATCTGATGTTATGTGAATGCCTAGGACATAGGCCTGTTGATATTTTCAATTATATTTACTAACAGGTAAAAACTGACCTATGCAATGTTTTTCACAAGATCTTAAGAAACGGTTTCCTCATTTTCAACCTTATAAGATGTATTTAATTGAAATAAGAAATGGACACCGTAGTTAATTTTGTTGAAAAAATCGTCTTCTATTGAGCAATTTCAGTTCTCAAAATTATAAATTCTAAGAAATATTCATGAAATCCCTCAAAAAATTAATGACAAGAATGTTCACTATCAAAATACTGTTGATAATACTGGTAATTGAAAACAACTTAAACGTTAACAACAGAAAATGAGTTAACTAAATTATGGTACATCCATACTGTAAGGTAATATTTTGCAGCCAATCAAAAATGAGGTGGATGAAGAATAATTACTGATGTAAAAACGTGAAAATATAGTTTAAACAAAAGTAGTAGGTTAATAATGAAAAATATGCAATAGTACAATTTTATAAAAGAACAACTACCAAAAGAAGGCATAGAAAAATATTTATTCACACATAAACTAAATACTATAGGTATATTCATTAAATTGTAAACAGCGGATTTAGAACTGGGCGTTGGGGTGGGGTATCAATTGCTTTCCATTTTATTTTGTTTCTTAAACTATATTTTTCTCATGTTCTAAAACAAAAATCATATTATTCTAGCAATAAAATAAAGCAATGCAATTATTTTAACTTTGAAAGAGTATACATGATTCCTAACTCTTCTTCATATATATGTATATATGNAGAATCAGCGTAAATGGCAACAGTAAAGTACATGCTATGAGCTTGGACACTTGAGGAGGTCTAAGACCAAAACGTCCTACTTCAATCCTGGATTTAGTACATCACATCCCCTTGCCAACTGTGTATTTCAAAGGGAAAACCATAAAATCTAGGCCATGGATCTCAAATTTCATGACTTTTACTTTCCTTTTACATTTTTAGTGGTTATATACATTTCAAATCTTTATTTTCCAGAGGTGACAGATATTCTTCCCTTCTAAAATCAACAACTTAAATGAAATGTTCTCAGTTCGCCAAGCCAGATGACGTCCCAATACTCTTTTTCAAATATGTTATAATGAAACTAGTCAAAAACATCTCTGCCTTTCAGAGTAAAATTATACATGTGAACAAAAGAGAAAATGCATCTTCTTTTTATTCTCCTCAATAAATATGTATCAGTAGGAAACATGTTTCTGATCCCTAAAAAATAGTCAAAGAGTTTCACAGTGTTAATCAAGGATCATTGCTAAATATGACTCTGAACTGCTTATGAAAACATGACTACGTATATATGTAAATGTGGAATTAATGATTATCACTGAGAAAAAAAATAATTTAACTTATTTTCACCCTCACCTCTCTTCCATCCCATCCATTAATACTTTTAATGCCCTACAATTATCAGTACGGTCTTTAAACCATTATCTACTTAGAAGGAATTATCTTATAAACTGCCTTCTTACTAGGTGGATAGAAATGTGCTAGGCACTATGGGTGATGAAATGATATATGCAAACATTAGCGATATATGTGAATATGTGATATATGTGATACATGTAAACATAAGAGACAATAGTACAAGAGAAAATTCAGAGAGACCCTTCTAAAAAGATTACATGTGACCAGCTGTACGATACAGGTATTAAGCACTCCTGGAAGAGAGAGGGGAGCTGGAATTTTAATAAGGTCATGAAGAATGAGGTTGAGGAAAGGAGAGAAGAAAAAATATGTCAAAAAAATTACAGGAAACAACTACATATATTTGGCAATCGTTCAGGAAACCACATTAAAATGCTACATAGAAAATTTCATATATATAGAAAAGTTGGGAAAGTGTTACAGCATTATATAAAAGGTAAACATCCAAAANCTGTGATCACTGAGGTGCACACAACTGAAAGCAAAAGAGCACTTCAAAATGTGTTGCTTATGCTTTAATTTGGTGTTCAGCACTTCCAAAAACATCCTGTGAAATATCTGTTTGTCCCATCTTCCTCTGCCTGCCCACACAGCTTAGTTACCGTTCCCGGAAGGAACCATGCACACATTTTATCCCCCTTAACTCTTTGTTCATGCTATTATCACAGACTGGAAAACCCTTTGAGCTTTTCCCTCTCCTTCTGTCCTGTCCTCAACCAACATCATGACCAAGGACAACTTTTTAGCTATGGAAATTCTATTCCTATCTCAAAGTCAGACATGAAATACTGCTTTATTTCTCTACAACCCCCCTCAGACTGTCCTACTGTATGCCAAATGAATGGCCCCCTAACAATGTTTCCACTGTAATTTATTTCCTTATTTTATGGCATTTGTGGTACCCGTTTTATAGTTTGTTGTCTTCATTTTTGCCTTTCCTACCCAAAGGTCAACCTTGAAGGCAGTCGACCAACATCACAGTTAAAAGCACAGATTCCATGTCTACATATACTTACTGAACACCTGTATAAAATAAGCTAAGACATTTGGCAGGTTGTTCAGACTTTTCCAATCTCTTTTTATTCTTATAAATGTCAATAGCAAAAGAGCCTATCATAAAATAGTATTATGAGAATTAGATCCAATGAAATATTGCATGCAAGTATAATGCATGACGGAAAGTAAATCTAGGGGGGAAAAATAGTTATTGGCTTAAAGCGATGACCACATAATCAATACAGACTCATCATTTGAATCCTTCATAAAACCTAGCACAGGGCTTTCCTTATAATAGGCACTCAAATGTGGAATTAAATTGGTATCTGTAACTGCAGTCTTTAAATTCTGAACCAAGAGGAAATTTCTGTCAGCAGCAAAGTGATTCAGGAATTCTGCAGTTCCATATCTTTTTCCTGGTTTGATGCATTTTCATTAGCTACCTGCATGATTTTAAGTTTCAGTTGCATAAGCCCTTTCTGCTTGATATTGCCTTTTATAGATAAGTGAAGCCTGGGGTGTAAGAGCCCAGGTGGATAATAAAAGCAAGACTTAGGCAGGAGAAATACATAGGAGTTTAATGCCACATATGTCCCATCTACCTATAGGGCTGAGCATTTCTAAGGTAAGTCTGTTGGAAACATTAACTTCTGACCAAATAGGCAGGGGTGGGTATGGAGGAGATGCAATGAACCTGCACCCTGTGAAGGACAGACTATCACAACATTGTCTCCAGGTTGCAAAAAGAACAGTTGTGCATTAGATCCAAGAATAATTTCACTATAGCTGATTTGGTACAAATGCAATGAAAACAAGTCTCTTTAGTGGACTTGAGGTCTCAGGTTTAAATCTACTTAACTTGCAATAATAAACTCTGATAATTCACATTATCTCATAGTAGTATAGAATATGATTATATAAATTAAGCAGTAAAGGGCCGGCCGAGTGGCGCATTGGTTAAGAACTGGCTTGGGACGCCAGAGGGCCCCNCTGGTACCTGTGAATGTGACCTTATTTGGAAATAGGGTCTTTGCAGATGTCATCAATTTGAGTTCATATTGGATTAAAGTGGCTCTAAATCCAATGACGGGTGTCATTATAAGAAAACAGAGACAAAGATACACAGGCACACACAAGAGAACAATATGTGACAGTGGTGGCAGAGATCAGAGTGCTGCTGCCTCTACAAGCTAAGGGACACCAAAGATTGCTGGCAACCAACAGAGCTAGGAGAGAGGCACAGAGAGATTCTTGCTCTGAGCCCCCAAGAAGGAACCAACCCTGAAAACACCTGAAATATGGGCTTATGTCCTCAAGAACTGTGAGAGAATTTCTTCTGTTTTAAGCTACCAAGTTTGTACTGATTTGTTATGGCAAGCCTAAGAAACTAATACAATTGTCAAGGACTTTGACCTGGCATTCCCAAAGCTGCCACAGTTGTTTTCCCCTTTGGATAATGCCTCTCACCCATCCAGAGCTGCAAGAACAGGATAGCACTACCACTTGATATGTCAAATTGCATTTTCTGGAACCCACAATATAAGGAAAACATGTTACATGCAATCAGAAAAATGGTGATCTCCGCATTCTTCTTTATGCTCTATGAGATGGGATCAACACAATGATTCTTGAGCCCCAAAAGTCTTACAGTGTGTGATGAACTCAGTGTTTGTAACTCACCAAAACTGACAAGTTGAAATCCTAAACCCTCACGTGCTTGTGATGGCATTAGGAGGTGGAGCCTTCAGGAGGTGATTGGGTGATGAAGGTGAAGCCTTCAGAAATCGGATTAGCCCTTCCAAAAGAGACTCCAGGGCACTTTGTTGCCCCTTTCTCCATGTGAGGACACAGCCAGAAGAGAGCTGTCAATAAACCAGGAAGTGGGCTCTCACAGACACCAAATCTGCCAGCACCTTGATCCTGGACATCCCAGCCTCCAGAACTGTGAGAAATAAATGTTTGTTGTTTAATCCACCTTATCTGTGGTATTTTTGTTTTAGCAGCCCAAACAGACTAAGACAGTACACACACACACACACAAACACACACACACACACACACACACAAATGGACCTTTCTATATTTTGCTTCATTTTACATGTCATTCCCTCTCTCCTGAGGGTTGTAAAGAGCAGATGGTGGTTGAGCTGAGGGAGAGTCACGAAGCCATCTGTATAATTTCACTCCATCTACCTGTGCTTCCCTTTCTCCTAAACCAGCGGTTCTCAACCTTTGGATCGCGACCCCTGTGGGGTCGAATGACCCTTTCACAGGGGTCGCCTAAGACCATCGGAAAACAAAAAGATATTTATATTACGATTCATAACAGTAGCAAAATTACAGTTATAGAGT
>NW_017732757.1:280377-285992 GCF_001890085.2 Hipposideros armiger | reverse complement strand
TTCTATGAAAAGGTGTGCAGAAAGAGCTCTAAGTCCCCTTCAAAGGTAAAGCAGTCTATATTTTACTCTCCCCGTTTCTATAGTACTTCAGACATAGTAAGTCAGGCTTAGTTATCGTTTATGTGAAAAAAAGTATGTAAATCATATCTGACATTTTCAGTGGAATGTGGGTTTCTTGCTTTTCCTACTTCTAATAATGTCTTCCTTCAAATTATTGAATGTTGATTCCTTACATCACATTTGAAACATCTAGGTACTTCCGCTACCATATCCAATGAGTTGTAAAATTCTAAGGAACATTTTTTTACAAATAGGTTTTCATTTTTAAAGCTTTTAAAATCTATTTTCTTCTAATTAACTTATTCTGGATTATAGGTGCAAGACCAACTATTCTAATGAGCTCTATCAAGGATATGAGTTGGACCATGGGAGTCATGCTAGATTCATTATTCTGATAGCAGATATTCCAGATTACAAATCCAAAGGTAAATGTGAACCCACTTCCTGGGAGAAAGGATCAGTTAAAAATACAGAATTGTTCATTAAGAAGGGGAAAATGGCATATGATCTCAGAATAAAAGTAATATAGGTAGTTGGTGCATGTCCTAAGAGCAGGAGTTGACAGGCAGCTTTATATAGATAACTAATGATTTTCAGTAAGACCTGCTGGCAGTTTCCAAAATAAGTATCATATTCCCAGACTGGAGAGAACATCAGACTGGGAATGAAATTCACAAGAGGGGTTTAAAGACAGACAATATACCTCTTGTTTTACATGGTATTCTTCATAATCTTGAAAAAAAAATCCTATTTTGACCTTATTGCCTCATTTTTCCTATAATAAATTTCTCTTCTTCTTATCATAAGACCATTGTTCTTCTTGATATATTTGTTCCCCTGTAAATGAACTATCATCTTTATTATTAATTTCGCCAGTAGTCAAGCTCTGAAAAAAATGGGATTTCTCTGAAATATTAGATGCTATGGTCGATTCAGGCGTGACATCAAGTTTACAAGGTAATCTAGGGCTGCTTTGATGGTGCTGGCCTAGGAACAAACCTGGTTTCGAACCCTAGCAAGGAAATAAACCTACTGATGAAGATTAATTAGTTGTGCTGTGAAGGTCAAAGGAATGTAAAACAGAAAGTCTGCATCTTTCCTGTCTCTACTTCTGTGTCAGATTACAAAGCAAACAAGCCTTAGAGGGTCATCCTTTTTTATTCATTCTATGGGTCAATATATGCTTTTTCTTAATTGTGAATGATGGTGGTTAGGCAAAAGCCTCCATCTTTAATGTATCAAAAGACTCAATATTGTTCTCCACTTAATGTAGATTTCATTATAGTGATTTTATACTTTCAGAGTATATTTTTAGTTTATTTACTCATTTCTTCATGTAGTCAATAAATACTTATTGAGCACTTGCTCCTTGTGGACACCATAGTAAGCAAGATTAGTGATCCCTTCACTCACGTAGGAGTTAAAAATAATGGAAATAGGGAAAATGAAAACAATTCACATATCTTGAGAGATGGGGTGCAGCACAACACATACCGCAGCCAAATGCCTTCAGAAAATAACAGTAATGGTCAGGAAGTTGCAATGCTTAAGTTAGACTCAGGCCCTCTGAGGCCAGGTGCTTAATTAATATAATACACTTGATCTATTCATTTCCTCATATAGATGTTTGAATAGCATGCACTCCACTTTATATAACCATTAAGATTTTGCTGACTGAATCGTCAGGTAAAGAGCACATTTCATAAAATGTGACTCTAAACAAATTCACTACTGTTTAGGGGATCCTACTTCAGTGAGCTTATAACACTTTAGATATCATAGAAAAAGGTCAAAGGTAAAAGCAATGAATGACAAAATATCTTTGGAGAGTTAAAATGGTAATTTACCTCATACGACTGATTTAGATATTCCAAATTACATTTCTCATTAAGAGCAATTTGTAAATGATTCGTTTTATGAAGTCCAATGAATCCTAAAACTCAAATAGATAGGATGATGATACTACTGAGATCTCTTACATGTTTTCTTTATTGCTCTAATCGCACAAATAAATGAGGATCTTTCTTTAAATGGCAAATATTATTGTCTTTATTAATTAAAAACCCTTTATTGCTATCTTTGACAAAATTTCAAAATTCAACTTCCTACTTATTAAAAATAACATTTCAGTTCTCAGAACGTCTACTCTCAAATCAGCAGACCAAATAATGCCTAAAAACACTACCAAGGAACTTTCTTTATTCTAAAAGCATTTGAAAATAAATACAACCACCTCAGTTTCAAATGACAAAAATTCTTCAAATTTTAGACCTTGAAAATGTAATATAAAACCTAAACAACCATGTACCCTCTGGACTATTGCTGCTGAACATTTCATTTTGACCCAAATAAATGTTCTAACATTTTAGAACCCCTTTTCTTTCGAGCAATAACAGCCATAAGATTCAGGTGGCTGGAGAATACTTACAATATATGGCTTCCAATTAAATGGTGGTACCCTTGAAGGCTTTCGTGTTTAGGCAGCAGGATGGGAGTTAATTTATTAGTCATATACTATCCATTCTAAAAACAGGAGTTCAGACCATTGTGTAATACACTCCCTGTTCTATCTCTGCTATTTGAAGATAGGTGTGTTCAGCACCAGGCCAGTGACAAAGAAAAGCACTTATAAGTAAGCTAAGCTTCAGGAACCTGGCACCAAAGGAACATAAAATAGATCTATTATATCTATGGGACTTTATCCCTTATTTCTGACACAGCACTTATTGTTGGGTTCTCCATGAATATTGTATGATTACTGCTTTTCACAATGTTCAAGGAAACAATCATGTGGCACAGCTAAGACACTTGTGTGCAGTGTCTTAAAAAGAATTCCCAGAGGTGAGCATTGCTAAAAGGGCTGAGTGAGAATGGGTGCTAGAGGCAGACCTGTAAAGAAAAGCCAGGCCAAGTCACCTCTCGTCCTGTGGCTAGGAAAAGAATACAGTGCATCCCAAGAAGTCGTGCTACGTCTGTCTTTACCATTCCTAATCATTAATACTTTTTTTTCATGCAAACGTTCAGATCATCAAGAGTAAATTGAAAAACTTTGACATTCTCAGCTCGTTTCTCATTCACAGAGTACTGAATAAAATGATACTGTGTTCATTATTTGTCCAATCAGATTCATATCCTGGAGAGTTCCATGGGAGTAGGGGCATAAGTAAATTCTTTCCAGTGACAGTTACATTAAAATATATAATGATAAATAGAAATGTGATGACTTTTAGTAGTACAAATATATATCCATACTGAATGGTGATATTTTTATTCATTTGATAATACCAAAGATTTCTATCATGAGTGATTTTAATTAGTTTAAAATCTCATGTAGAACTCATATAATACAAGAGTTTTTGCAGAGTTGTATAATTTTAATGCTAGTTATTAATTATTAACCATATCAGAGTAATGATTGACAGCTACCATCATGATACGAATGCTGATATTTGATTCAAACCCATATTTAATTACTTTAACAATAGTGGTATATATATATATATATATATATATATATATATATATATATATATATATNAAAAAACCAGTACTCTAATTAAAGATGTTTTCAAGTGATGCCAAGAATTGTGAAATATTACACAGAGCTGGGTTGAGCATTGAGCCACGTTATTAATGAGCCGCCTGACCAGCACTGAGATCCTCAGAAAGTTGTCTTTGTCAGGACAAAGCCATGCTGTGTTACAGCTGACGTGATGAAAACGGGAAGGCGAAATGTGCTATGCAGGATGCCCACAACTCTATTGCTAGCCCACCTCCTACACACTGCACAATCACAATCGGTGAGCTAGTATTAATATGAGACAGAGACAGCCTCACATAAAGCATGAAGGGAAATTCTTTTCTGAAAGAGAGCATAATGGAACTGTGTGTTGTTGTCAAGGTAAAAACCTCATGGCAGTATGAAATAAAAAAGATTTTTTTAAAAAGATCTAATTAGAATGTACAGTCTAACTTCTCACTAACTTCCGATGCAGTTCCCAGGGAGGGGACTTAATCCCTAATTTTAGTAAAAGGGCAAATGTACAATTAAGCAAACACAAATGCCTTAGCCAATCATTTAGGAAAATTCTAACAGCCGTGGACTCCCTAACCCGCCACAGCTTAATAAGAAGTTCCAACTGCACCAATTTGCTATTTGTCAGGCTGAAAAGAGCACAGCCCACTGGACTGCTCTACAGACCCTTTGAACAGAATGTGAGTATAGAACAGAGTATAACACACATAGGTGCTGGAATTGAAAATAAATGTTTTTTTTCATGCATTTATTTCCAATGCAAAAAACATTCTCTGCCAGCCACTGTTGGAGTAACCACATATATTGAGGCTTTGGTTACCAAATGAATTTGAAAATAAATAAATATATGAAATCACAGGCTTTACTAAAAAAGTTTCCAGAATAAGGAAGTTCATAACTGTGCGAAGGCTTGTGCCAGTAGTACCAATGGTCCACGTCTCCTTATGTGTTAAAAAACAGAGGTAATTCTAGTCTATAGAATTGGCAATGGGTTGACTACTTTTGGTATTTTCCTTCTTGACAATGAAGCTTGTCTTTTGACGGGTGAAGGTTTGCTAGCTCCCTCCTCTTGCAAAGGGCCCTTCAGAAAAAGGAAATAATGAGAGAGCTTTGGAAATGAACTTAATCTATGAAAATGATCTGGCCTTAGCTTATATGATGCACTGCTTTCTCTACTCAAGTAATTTAGATTTTAATTCAAATGCACTCAATTATGTTTGTCTAGTACTTTTTACTCCTACAACATTCAAGTTGGTGTCAACAAAGTTTCAGAGAATGCAGAAGAAAATGAAACACAGACTCTACACTCCAACTTTTAGTTTATTAGTGAAAATTAAAAGTTCACAAATAAAAATACCTCCAAGAAGAACATAAAACAATAGTACAAACAAAATGTTAAAAGGGATTAAAATAAAAAGACACCAAAGCTACCAATCATGCAGATCTTCCCCAAACAAACTGGTTATATTAGGAAAATTGGTTCCTTGCTCAAAACACACTATTGTCACTTGCTTAAAATTTGACACAAAAATTTACAAATCTTTCATCAGTAGAAATGTGAAAACCACCCCTAGAGTTGCACTCGTGTATCAGAGACATGGACTTTTAAAAGGAAGTATTAAAAGTGTCACTATTTGCAGATAATATAATTTACTTAGAAATTGTTCAATCTAATGGCTACCACTGACAAACGATTAGAATTGCTGAGTTCAACAAAGTGGTGGTTTACAGGTCAACATGTTATGTATTAGTGTCGGTACTGTACCTAGAAAAAACATCTAGTCAAAAATATTTGGGTTGTTTTTTTTAGCTTTATGACTTCTGTGGGCTCTAGGCAGGTTTGCCTTCATGGCAATGCATGACTACGCTGATATAAATATGAATATACTATCTCATATGCTAAAACACATTTCAACCTAAAGTTTACTATTTTCTTTTGATTTTAGAAGAAATTAAAATATTTCTATGGACCCTTAAAATTATTGTATACCATAGACAATGTACCTACTATGCCTAACAG
>NW_017732757.1:223831-274716 GCF_001890085.2 Hipposideros armiger | reverse complement strand
TATATATATATATATATATATATATATAAAATATGGGAAATCTTGAAAGAGATTATTCATGCAGAGTACTTGGCAACATTTTCCCATGGTTAGTATTTCAAGATGAATTTTCTCATGTTAATATAGCTTTTGATCAGATATTATAGTATTATAGCTAGGAAATCAATTAAAATGTATTAGACATATAATAGAAACCCATGAGAGCACAAAATGAGGATACTGTTCCTTCTTGGAGGGAAGAGACAGTCTACTGAAGGGGATTATACACAGATCCATACGATTACAACTAAATATCTCTATGTGAAATTCAAATTGCAGCGAGAGCAGGAGAAAGCCATGAAGTGAGATGTGATGGTGGTGATAGTACGCTGAGTCCTGAGCAATGAATAAGATGTATATAAGTGGACAGCAGGGGAATCACATTGTAGATTGGAGGCACAATGTAAGCAGGTACTAACAGGTGAAAGTGGACTTCGCATATACAAAAATCTAAAGCTAGATCTTATTGACTGTAATGACTGGAGAGTTCAGATTAGGACACAGAAAAGGACATTTGGAAAACTTGAGAATGAGTTCAAAGTGATCTTGAATATTAAGCAAAGTAACACAACCTTTCCTGTGAAAATATTGGATTGCTTTGATGGTGTGTGTGTGTGTGTGTGTGTGTGTGTGTGTGTGTGTGTGTGGTGTGTGTATAAATAACAACATGAGGAAAATGATGTTTTACTATGGTTTAATGTGACTGCAAAATGTGGGATGGATTTGGTTGAATGAAGAAACTGCTTTGGTGGTTAGAAGAGAAGTGACAAGTCCCTGAACCATAGTGGTTTCCATGTGGATAGAAAGGACATTTTTGGTAGAGATTATACTAAGAAAGAAGAACTTAAAAGGCTTTATGATCTATCAGTTATATAGAATAAGGTAGATATATAATTATAATAAATAACTATTTTAAGCTTCTGTGACTTGGTATAGTGCAGCTTGCTTTGGTTTAAAGACGATAAACTCAGTTTTATTTTGAGCTTGGGGCTTCAGGAAGATTTAGCGGTGCAAATATATATGCTACATTGCGGTTGCAAATGTGAAGATTTCTGTTAGGTCTCATAATAAGTCTGTAGCATATCAGGAGTCTACAATAAATGCAACTTTATTTTTGTATCTGTTTTCCTATAAACATTAATATAATCTCTTTAAAAATAAAAGAACCCAAGGTTGTGTCTTTGGAGATTCATAAGTATTTTAGGTATATGGATGGCTGTGTCTTGGAAAAGAATATTGCATATCTCAAGCAATAGATAATATCAAGTAGGAGAGTAGTTAGCTAGTAAAGAAAAGAAAACAAAACAAAACAAAAACCAATCAGTTTCTGTAGGCTGTGGTGAAGAGAAATGAAAGAGTCGAAGAAAGATATTGAGAAAGGGTTCAGGGAATCAGCAATAGAAAAGCCCAAGTGACAGAGCCCTTCCTTACCTGTTTACTGCCAACAATACTTTTAAGAATATTGTGATCGCTTTTAAGAACATGAAGTTATGATAGAAATAAGCTAGAAATAATTCTGGATTGGAGGAAGTATAACCTGAGCTATGTGTTAAGTCTGAGTATAATTATGAGATGCATGAGAGACTAACACTCATCCTAGGAAGTGGTGGAAGTAAAACATATAGGTATATAGGTACAAGGCATGAGTTAGGGATAATAAGAAGACCCATTTGAATAAAACACATGATTCATGAATGGAAAATGAGGTTCAATAGGAAAGTACAGTGTAGCCAGATGATGTGCACTCTTTAAAAGCCGGAGAAAGAATCTGGGCTTCTGTAGATGGAATAAGAGAGGCACAAAAGATGTTGGACAGATAAATTTGTGTTTAAGTGCCTTTAAGAGATTTCATTAAGTTGTATTTATGATTATTCTGATGGTAACAGGTTGGGTGTTTTGGAGAAAGAAGCAAGAGCTAGGATATATGATCAGGAGGTACATTTAATAAGCCAGGAGTAAGTCACAATGACTTGAATGTCTCAATGACATGTTCTTGAAAGCTTACTTTTGCTCTTATTTTAATTTCTAGACACAACATGAGACAGTGTAGACATCATGAATTTTGGAACCGGAGACATCTGGGTCCATGCCTTTATCTCATAAATTACTAGATTTGAGAACTTGAGCAGAGCAAGTTACTCATCCTGAGTTTAGAGATAATGATGTGTATATCTGACAGGATTGTTTAATGATAAAATATTATATCATTGTGATATAGAGACATAGATAGAAAAATATATGCATCCATATACACATGAATATATATGATACTACTACAGTGCCTGAAGAATAATTCTCAGTAAAAATGTTTGCGTGCTCCCGTGTATCTTTTAATGTCCTTTATTTAGTATACATATGTATATTTATTTGTTTTATCCTATTATCCCTCTCGATATTCTTTCCTTTGGCCATGTTCTATACATTGCATGAACAAGAGGATAATCTGAAACTATAAATACCATAAAATAAAGTGGTTCAGTGAAGAAGAGAAAGCGATTATGCCAGAAGCACATACTGTGAGAGGAGGCCAAATGCAACTGGTCGGTGTTTCCTCATGTGAGAAAATATATTTATCTTTGCCATTGAGGATTCTAGAATTTCTCCTAAAAGTTTCTTAGGAGAACAATATTTTCTATGTCCCATATTAAGAAAATATTACCTCAAATTCACAAGAGGAGTTAGCCATTCCGGTATATTGCATGCATTATTTTTATAAGGTTTTAATGTTTTTAAAAAAAATATCCTTTAAGACCATGTGAAGACATTTAGCAGAGCACATCTGGCAAAACGCATCCCCTTATCTTCTCCTTGTTTGTGATATGGAGAACCTTACTGTTTCTTATTAATTAGATAAGCAGCAAGTCCAGTGAGAGTCAAGATGCTTTGATTTCCTCAAAATGAGTTCCTTTTCATTTACTTACAAGATAATTTAAACCATAGGCTCAAAGTTTCAACTCTAGTATGTTACAAAAAGCCATTGTAATGGAAATAAAAGCCTTTGGTTCTACGTAACTATTATATGGAACAATTTTTACACTCATACTGCTATCACCTCCACCTTCTTTCTCATTTTCATTGATAGACTAGTCTTTATTCAGAACTTGGAGTGTCTCCCTAATACTCAAATTTTAATATCTCTTTCATTTTACTAGCTATGTAACCTAAGCCAAGTAATTTAAACTCATCTAGAATATTGCATACTAATGCTACCTCAAATTTAGTGTATATAAAATCCTTCCAAAAGAATTATTTTCTTTAGACAAGGGAAGAATGGGTTAATCTGCCATGAAAAAAATTTCAAATGATTTTTGGATTCCTTGTACATACTAGTTTTAACATATAGTAAAAATAATTTTTAACACCAATTATATTTTAGTAATTTACCTGCAGAAATTAATTCAATTCCAACCACAAATTGTAATAAATCTGAAGGTTGGGTATTATTATTAATTTGTATTCACCAATAAGGAAATCAGTGTCCATGAATTTGAGAGCTGTGAAATATTAGACTTAGTAGGTCCATTTATGGCTCTATCTGCATAGACTGCAGTGAGCGTGCTCTTAGCATCTCTATTGTGCTGTCTGTACCTTAGCATTAGACCCGGTTTTGAAGAGAAAGTCTAATGTTATTGAGCTTAGCTCTTTTCAGGAGAGAAGAGCTGATGCAAGGGTAGGGTGTGAAGGATAGTAAAAGAGCAGCTGAAGTCCACCAGAGTTATTCAATGATCTTCTGCAATGACCACGTAGCATGCTTTCAGGTCTAAGTGATTTGCATATTGGCCATACCTCAGTATGTACAATGTAGCCAACCTGTTTTGCCCTTGTCCCTTGCCCTTCATCTGTGGCCTGGGCTTTCAGTGAGTAAGCTATGGGGGTAATTGTTTAAGTTCTAAAAAGCATATCTCATAGTTTCATAATATGCAATTGCTTTGATTACCCCCTCCCACAGAGAGTTTCATTATTTCAGGACATTTTACATGTTTACTATATCTTAATCTTTTGGCATCTTCAAAGTAATGTAGTTATACTATCACTTAATAATAAACCTGAGCAGAGAAATCTCTCCTCTGAACTGCAGTGAACAAGCTGTCCATATGGAATTTTCCGCATTTCAGAATGTAATAGATTGGAGTTATTGGTCATATAAGTTGGTAGCACGTAAGTTGCCTGATCTGGGCTCAGGCAAATCTGAGTTTGTCCCAGTTCTAATTTATGTAATAAGTTACCTAATTCTTTGAGACCTAGTGTTTCACCTATAATATGGACACACTGACCTTAAACCTAAGATTTCTTGAAGATAACAAATGAAGGAATGTATGTAAGGCAATTGACATACCTGATATATAGGAGTTAATAAAAAATGATAATAATTACTATATTCCTTGGGAGCATATATGGATTCAAACGTCTATTGTGTTGCTCACTAATTTCATGATTTTTGTTAGTTAATTCATCTGATCCTGGTTTAATACTGCACACATCTAAGGTTAATTTATTTTAATAATACAGTTCTTGTGAAGTCATATGATCAATGGATGTTATTTTATTACATTTTCTTCTTATTTATGCACCTTTATCTTTAACAGCACTACACAGATTATTTTACACATATCATGGCTTTAGTAATAAAATAATGAAATGATGACTATTTGGTTAAACAAGTAACCATTTAAGAAATGTAATAAAAATTTGTAAGTATTTTAATGACATCCTTGGTTAAATACAATGCAATTTTTCCAGGTATAAAGAAACTTTCAGTAAATATCAATTCATATTTATTGTTTATACATTTCAGAGATAAAATGATTCTACCACAAACCAATTTTTTGCTGTCCTCAGCACTCTTATGACCATGATTTGCATTAATGGACGTTCCTAAGACATCTTGAAAATATGCACTTAGATAGAAACTCCCTTCCTTTAAATATGATGGATACACAAAAATACAATTAAATCTGTTGCCTTTAAAGTCAAGTTTGATGTTTCTATATCATTAAAATCATTGAAAGGTATGATAGTCCTTATTATACTTAAGACTACTCCTTGAAAAAATAATAATACCCCATGATTTCAGCCTTTTTTGATCACAATTTGGAAAATGTTTATGAGACAGAATTCTTTGTTACTTGATATTTATAGAAGGACGATGAGAAAAATGTTAAATTTTTTGTAACAAATATATAAAAGGTAATACAATGAGGAGTAAACAAAACTATAAATTTAATTTCCAATATTGATAAAATGTCCCAATCTAGAACTTACACATACACTACTGTTAATATTGCATATTGAAAATATTTGCAATTATGTGGGTCAGTTAATATTATTATTAACTTTTTTCACTATTCTGTATGTTTGAAAACAGAAAATATTGCAGTAGAAAATACAACCATTACTATAGCAGAAAACAAAGACAATTTGGCACAAATAATGAACATAACTAATTCTTTGTAGACAATAAGAGTGCACCTGGGAGGCAGGGTAGAAAAAAGTGCATCCCTCTATGTAAAATGTTGTATTGTAAAATATTTTGTGTATTACAGTGCATATATAAAATGAATTTTAGTGCATATAAAAATTAACTTAGCCTATTATAAATGCACACAAATAACATATTATATATGAATACATATAACAGCTATCCTAATTAACATATTTAGTTTCTATCTTTAGAGGTAAGCCTGTTTATAACACCACCTATTACAGTTTAGATTGTCAGAGCAATAAATTCTATATGAACAATGCAGATTTATAATGTTAGTGAAGACAATAATGTAAAATAAAACATCATCTTTTATGAGGAAATAATCAACATTTAATGTGTTTGCATTACTTAACTGGTGTAGGGATAAAAATAATTTAAATGTATTATTTGTGTAAAGATTGAAAAAGTAGAACTTTGAAAGCTCAAAGGAGAAACCAAGGTGACTATCACAATAAGCAATTCACTTTTAACAGATAAGGTGAATGATATTCAGAAAGAATTAGAGAGAAGAGGACTTCAAAGATCTCATAAGCATACAGAAGCCAAAGAAGGTGAATCTTGAAACAGCTGCTGGAGGGGACCATGGAGGTAAGACTTACACTTCGCAATTACCTTTAGAAAATTAAAGAAATAAAAAATGACTAGCATCAAGTCAAAAGTTTTCAAAGTGGCAGAGGAGACTTCTGAGAAACAGCAATAAATTCCATCAAGATATAGTGATCAGAATTTGCATTAAAAGATGATTAAACAAAACATAGCCTTTATCAATATACTATGAAGAAGGTCCCTAGAAATCACTCAGAGTAAGTTATAAATGACAGTAAGCAAGAAAGATGACTTCTTGAGTCATGGAGAAATAAAGCCCTTGAGAGAAAGAAATAAAATTCTAAGTTTGAAACTATGAAGACTCAGGCCAAGGATGAACTCCTGAAAGGTAGTTAGTAAATTCAATAGAGACAGTTCTGATTTAGTAAAGAAATGGTCCAGTGACCAAGTAGATTAGATAAATTTTAATTTATGATGTTCCTTGGGATAGCAATTTGCATACTACTCTGGGTAATCAAGTATAGAATCTATGAATCAATATGCTTTTCTATTTTCTGAGTAAATTCCACCAGAAAACATCCATATCTGCAGGAAATTAGACATGCTTAACAAAAACCTTAGCAATATGAATCCATTCTGATAGAAATCAATTATTGAGTAAATTAATAATAGGGGAGAACAGACACATTTTCCCATGCAGAAGAATTCCTATAATTACATAGATACGATGTATTCAAGGAGGTAGAGCAAAACCTCTCATCTATTTAAGTGTGGACTGTGCATAGGGACTTCCTTCCAAAGAATATAGTGCAGAATGGGGGAAAAGAAGAGTAATTTTAAAGTGGAGAAACCTGATAGATGATCAAGGTCAACATCATCCGTGGTAAGTCATGTTGATAGTATGTACCCATGATGGGATATGGTAAGAATGACAATTTACCTCTATGTTCTTCCTCCCCCAAACCCATAATCACAGTTTAATCATGGGGAAAACAGCAGGAAAATTCCAACTGAGGGACAATTTATGAAACAGCAGGTCAGTGCTCCTTAAGCCGTCAAGATCTTCCAAAATAAGGAATGTCTGAGAAACTGTCACAACTAGAACCTAAGGAAACATGACAACTAAATGTAATGTGCTATCCTGGATGGAATCCTTGAATAGAAAAAGGATGTGAGGTAAAAACTGAAGAAATCTGAAAAGAGTATGGACTTCAGTTAATTTAAACAACAAAAACAAAACTTTAACAGGACGATATTTAAAAATTATATAAAATACTTAGGCCTGTTTTTTTAAAAAAAACACAAAACTATTCATATACAGGGCATCACTACCTACAAGTGTTAAAAATTAAGCTATTGCCAAAAGGTGACATGTTAGTGCAGCTATACAGCTATCTCTGATTCCACCATTATTCATAGTTTAGGTCTGATAAAGCATATCAGTAGAATCTTTACTCTGTGGAAACAGGGATTCAAAACTGAGAGGTCAAGGTACAGTGAATTATAAGCACATACATTTTATCACTTGCCTTGGGCATGATATTAAAATGATTTAAGCAATTTTCAAACAATAACTCACAAATATAGTGGTGCTTGTTAATAATGGCCTAAAACTAGAAGAGAGAAAATGTTAAATTTTTATATACCATGCGTTTAATAGAATTGCTTCCAGAAAACAACTCAAGGCACACACACATACACATAGGTACATACATATATGCATACACATACAGACATGTACACTCATACATATATATATATATACATATATATATATACATATATATATATATATATATATTCACACATACATATGTTTTTTATTTTCAACTTTTAAAACATTATTCCATCAACAATTGGCCACTTGTATCAAAACTGTACTACTATGCAAACTATGTTTTATTCTGTCTTTGTTGGTGGAGTTCTGTGAATAATATACTATTTGAGTTTATTGTCATATTGATATATTACCAAGGTGCTAATAAAAGTATTTAAAATTATAGAAACAACTAGTTACAAAGTCTTTTCCAGAAGAATAATTGATAAAATATAATAATTCTGTCTTTATGAGCTTAACAAGTAGAGAAAAAGAGAAAAATTATCACATAAAACAAAGTAGAATCTAAAGACTGTGCTAGGATAAACTTCTATAAACTTTAAAATTGAAGTTATAAATATTCGTCAGACACCAAATATAGAAAAAATTTAATGAGACATTTAGTTTTGAAAGATCACTCCATTCAACTATTACAAAAGCAACTGATCAACAAATTTAAAATTCTATGAGCATGATAGATTAGATATAGTGTGTCCTATAGAAAGTATTGGTTAAGAAATACCAGAAATTCTAATATAATGTTGTATGTTACCTATATTTTAATTAAAAAATCTTAAAGAAAAGAAATATCAGTAATTCTAATGCTACTTCCTATCACCCCAATATAACCCTTCAAATGATTTGTGATAGCTTTCTAAATGATCACCCTATTTTCATGTTTGCCTTCTTAGAATCTATTTTAAACATAGAAGCCCGAGTGACCTTATTAAAATATTGGTCAGATCACTTCACATCTTTACTAAAAATCATCTGATGGCTACTTGTTTCTCTCAGAATATAAACTTTATGAGAACAGAAATTTTGGTCTGTTTGGTCCATTGAAACAAATCTAAAACCTCACATAGTAGATGCTCAATAATTACTTGTTGAATGAATGAACAAATAACAATATTTTTATTCCTTATAGTCCTTTTTAATTATTTTTGTTCAGAGATCTAAAATGGGAGTTACTGGGACCCTGAAAGGAAGATTGAAGAAAGTAAAATAATAACAAGGTAAAACATTTATTGGAGAGCATGTATCTGAGATCCTACTGAAATGAAAAGCAACTCCACACCCAAGAAGAAATAAGGAAACTGTATAACTAAGATAAGCTTATGTTACTTGTGAAACTCAGAGAAGTAAGGAATCTTCCAGGCCCTACGTTCCATCCATCAGAATTGAGAATATGTAGGGAAAAGTAGTTAAGAGAATTATTCCTGGAGTCAAACTTCCTGGCTTAAGATTCCTGCGTCTTTGCTTTAATATCTATGTAAACAAGATATTTTACTTATTTTGCTTCAATTCCTTGATGTGAATACAGAAATGGTAATAATGCTTATCTCATACACTTTATGGGGCTTTAAACATTTGTATAGTGATTCCAACAGTGCCTATCTTTGTCAGATTTTGCTATCATTCCTAGCCTAATTCAAAAAAATAAATGGAATATTTCCCTTCCATTTGCAGTAGTTTTCCTATCTCTCTTCACTTTCTGAAGTTTGTCTTACGTAGTTCGTCAGTTTTCTTGACTGGGGATTGGGAAAAATATTCTCTTTGCTCTCTTAATTTCAGAACTCTTGTCAGTAGCAATTCTACTTGGAAGATATTTTAGCTGAATATAAAATGTAATTCTTGCTTTGTCCTTTGTTTTCTCGAATGTATTTGCAGATATGTTTCAATAATTCAGTGTTTTTATTAAGAATTCTGAAACTAAACCCGATATATATATATTTTTTTAGGTGAACAGATTATTATATCCTTTACATTTGAAGTTCTAAAAGCATAATAGATTATGCCACAGCACTGACTTATTATAGACATTTCATGTATTTTTTTTTCCTGTAACACAGCATGACTTTCTAATAAGTCCAATAAGTCATCTTTTTATTCCAGAGAAGTTCTCTAAAATTACTTCTTTCATATTTGGTTATTTCAAGTGTTTTGGTTTTCTTCTAAGTGTTCTCTAATTATTATATGAATACATATTAAATTCCTTTAGTGTCATTGCATATTAAAATATTTTTAACCCACAATTTATTTATACTGCATCCTGTGTGAAGCCCTACTGTGTTCTTTCAGGACTAGCAACAAGATAGAAATACCAATCAAGCAATAAAAGCAAACATTAGAAACAGACCTACAAGTGATCCCAATAATAATGCTTAGTAGATAATTTTAAGAAAATAAAACTCAATATATTAAAGAATAGCAAATACTTGAGAGAATTGAAACGAGGGAAAAAGGCAAATCCATAATTAATATAGGAGATTTTAGCACTTTTCAACAATAGGAAAATAAGAAAAAAATAATTAGAATGTAGAAGATAAGAAAAATAAAAATAACAGATTTGGACTAAACAGCATATATAGAACAGCGCACTCACAAATGGCAGAATATACATTCTTTTCAAGCACACATAAAATATTTTACAAATATTTACTGCATTTGGGGACAAACAACAGAATTTTAAAATTAGAAATCAATAATCAGTGGCAATTGATCAATTTGTCAATATAATCAAATAACAAAAAGTTAAATTAAGAAGTATACAAATACTTGGATGTAAAACAATGCACTTCTAAATATGACTCAAGGAAGAAATCTCAAAGGAAAATAGAAAATATTTTGTACTGAAACATAATGGAGACATGACGTATAAAAACATGGGATACAGCTAAAACAAATAGGAAACTATTTGTCTTTAAATACATATTAGAGAAAAAGAAAGGCTAGAAGTAAACTATCAGAGATTGAAAGTCATGTGTAAAAATGAACAAGAAATCAATCAGAAAGTGGGGAGGGGGGTGGTAGATGAGGGTAAAAGTGATCAAATATATGGTGATGGAAGGAGAACTGACTCTGGGTGGTAAACACACAAAGTGATACATAGATGATGTGTTACAGAATCATACACCTGAAACTTATGCAACTTTACTAACAATTGTCACCCCAATAAACTTTAATTTAAAAAATCAATCAAAAGAAAGAAAAAAATAGTAATATATAAAAACTGGAAACCAATAAAAGGCAAAATATGCAATAGATAAAAGTCATGAAAGGTTAAATATTTTAGAAACATTAATAAAATTGCTAACCTACCAAGATTCATAAAAAAAGAGATAAAACAAATGTACAATATTAGTTACAAAAAAAGTAGACTCTACTACACATCATACACATATTGAAACAATAATAGAATAACTTCGTGCAAATGAATTCCCTAATTTAAATGAAATGAGAAAATTCCTGGAAAACTAGATTTACTTAAACTAACAATAGAAAAATCTCAAAATTATTATCCTCATTATATATGTAGGTGCTATTGCCATTTCTGTTTTTTATCAGTTTTATTGATGTATAATTTATGTACAATAAACTAGAATCCTTTAAAGTTCACAGCTGAGTGAGCTTTGACAGATGTGTACAGCCACAGATCCTTTGCAAGATCAACATCATTACAGCTCCATCACCCACATGAGTTTCCTTGTGCCTCTTTACAACCCATCATTTCCCTTCCTCCTGGCCCAAAGCAAACACTAATCTCATTTTTGTCACAACTGATTGATTATATTTTCTAGAAGTTTATATTAATGGAATCCTACTTTACATACCCTCCTTGTCTAGATTATTTCACTCAGCATTATGATTTTTAGATTTATGCATATTCTATCAGTAGTTTGTTCCTTTTTTTGAAATTTCTGAATAGTAGTCAATTGTGGTATATATCACATATTTTTTATATATTTATCTATTGTTAGTCACTTGGTTGTTTCCAGTTTGGAGCTGTTGTGAATAAAGCTGTTAACAGAATTGTATATGACTCATTTTCTGGAATATATCCCTGTTTTTTGTTGTTGTTATAAATATCTTAGAGAGGAATGGCTGGTCTGGTGGATGTAAGTTTAATTTTTAAAACTTCTGCCAATATTCAAAGTGTTTATAACATTTGCATTCACACTAGCAGTGTCTGAGGGTTCCAGTTGTGTCATATCCTCACACTGTTGATTTTTTTAGTCTTTTTATGTTCAATCGTTTTACAGTTTGTAGTGATATCTCATAATAGTTCCAATTTTTATCTCCCTGATGAAAACTGATGATGAGCATCTCTCTGTGTGCTTTTCAGCCTGTTGCACGTCTTATTTGGCAAGTTTCTGTTCAAATCTTTTGCACATTTTTTAATTGTGCTGATTCTCTTCTTATTGATTATAGGAGTTATTATATATTCTGTATGCCAGTATCTGACAAAACATTTCTCTTAAAATTTATTTACTGTTCTTTCGCTTGCCTTTTCATTCTATCGAACTTTAAAAACAAAGTTTATATATAGGTCATCCATAGGGAACACAAGTCCTTATCAAATATAATCACAGCAATAGTGTAGTTAAAATATATTACACCAAAATAACTACTATATATGTATTTCTACTTCATTTGTCAGACTAATTGTTATTTTAATCAAATGTTTCTACCATCTGAAATTCAAGTGTCCAAGGAAAACTAGAGTTGCCGATAGGTTTTTTTTTTAAATATGCATTTCATCAGCATACATGAGATGATACAGGAAGGCAGGGAATCCTTCAGTATTCATTCAATATAACAAAAGAATGTTCTAATATCAGAATTTTTCAAAGACTAAGCTGTATAAAATAATATAATTCACTCTTTACATGTTAACATAAAAAACCCACTTTAAAAATTTTAATATATTTTCCAAAACAAAATAACATTTTGAGAACAGTAGCCTTCTTTTATATTGTGTCTGACTTACTAGAAGACAGTGGTATTCTCATACAAGATTCTACATTTAAATAGAACTACCATATAACTCAGCTATTCTACTTCTGAGTATTTATTCAAAGAATGCAAAACCACTAATTAAAAAAGATATATGCATTGTTATGTTTGTTGCAGCATTATTCATAATAGCCAAGATATCAAAACAACCTAAGTGTCCATCAATGGAAGAATGGATAAAGAAGTTATAATATATACATACAGTTGAATATTACTCAGTCATAGAAAGAAGGAAATCTTGCCATTTGTGACAATATGGATAGATTTTTAGGGCATTATGCTACGTAAATAAATCAGACAGAGTAAGACAAATACCGTATGATTTCACTAATATGTAGAATCTAAAAAAAAATGGAAAAATAAAACTCATATATACAGAGAATATATTGATGGTTACCAGAGGGGAGTGGAGGGTGAAATGGGTGAAGGGGATCAATTGTATGGTGATGGTGGTAACCAGACTTACAGTGGTGAACGCTATGTAGTGTATACAGATATTGAGTTATGATGTATTATGAAATATATATAACCTTGTATACCAATTTCACCACAACAAAAAATGCAAGATTCTGTATTTAACCTGTTACAATATACTGTCCAATTGATATATACATTAAAAATCAGCCTGACTCAGATATTTAGTTAGAAAAAGGAAGAGTATTTTAGTAACTTTTTCAGATACTTGTGGATATTCTTCTTTGATGCTACATCAATGTCTTAGGTACAATGCAGTGTTTGTTTGTTGCAGTGATATTTATCTCTGAGGAAAGAACAGAGGAAAATTGAAAGGGAAGAGTGGTAGAGAACAGTAGCAGATTCGAAGAGAACCTCATATTTATCTGTGATATTGTGGATATTTTACTTTAAAATCTGGGGGATATCTGAAAAAATGTTAACAGATATCAATTCTATGAAATCTCAAAATCAGAGTCAGATATTCTCTATTATTTTACATTTTCCCAAAATAATGTTTTAAAATACGGAATTGATACATGAAAAGTAAACTAATAATTACCTTTTCAGTGAAAAATGTGTTGTAATTTAAAACAATCAGAACTTGAGAACAATTTTGACAAATGTACCTAAGAAACTCCTTTTACTTTCAGTTATAATTAGGGAGGTTGATTGCAATGAATTAAAACAAAACTAAATTAAACTCTAATGAAAACCCAGATAAATATAATAGCATTAACAGAAAAAGTTTAATTCTAAATATGAAAACACAAGGAGATAGAGATTAACGTGCAAATATTTAAAAATTGCAAATATCAAAAAACTAAAAATACACTTTTTCTTTGGATGGTGTACTTAAGAGCAAATGATAAAATTAAAATTTAAGACTACATGAAAAACTAGCCAACAGGGAGAATATGGCTGGCTGAAATAAAATGACTCTCCGTGCTGATTAGGTGTGTGACTTGTATGACCCATTCAGTACTTCTAACAGTTCTGTAGGACTGGGAAAAATTATTATGGTTATGAATCCTTACATTTCCAAGAATAAGTTGATCACTGCCAGAGCTAAATAACAAACGCATCCCACAGTGTTATATCAGTAACTAATATACCCTGGAGCCACAATTTCTTTTTCCTTTTCCCATTTAACATAGCAGAATGAAAAATTTGTAAACTACTTTGTTAAAGTTTATATTTACAGTGTCAACGGACCAGAGCCAGACACGTACGTACACATAAGCACTACTCCCACAACCTTCTCCTTCCTGCCAGCTTATCCTTTATCCCCATTTGTAGAGCTGTATCTGTGTTTCTTCTATGAAACTAAGTGCAGTGAATGTTGCTACGAGAACACTTACCCAATTAATAGGGACAAAATCTTCTGAAATAGTTAATTTTAGTATCCCTCTTCTCATTGTCACTTGACAGGTAGAAAGAAGGACTTGGGCACTTACTTTTCTTTGATGGAGTACTTAAGTGATCACTTTGATCAACAATATCAATGAAATGTCACTTTTGTTAACATTTTATGTTTTGCAAGTGATTTTACCTACTATATTATTTTTTATGACATCCTTTAAAAAATATAGATTTATTTTAAAGTGTGAGGCATAAAACACATGTAGAGATTTACAGAAGCTCTTAAGAAAATACTAACAAAAGAAGAGCTTGAATCCACTTCTTTTGACTCCTTTTAAAATACTCTTTCCATGATAATACCTTATTACTCATAGCCAGCAGTGCTAGAGGCACTCGAAATAATGCTTCTTGAAAATAAACTCAGTAGAATGTTGCTCTAGAAACATGATTTGCAAATAAATCCGTTACTCCAGAATCTGTCTCTCAACAAACAATCATTTATTAAATCGTGATTAACAAATCTTCACATTAAACCTGTGCTCTCCAGCCTACTATGTGGTTTGTATCTCCTGATTACACCTAGGCTGCTACAGCTCCCAATTCACATAGCATGAATAAGTTAAACTTGTCAAATGAGAGTAATCCAAGGCATCTGTTTAAATTAAAAAACATAGCTTTTTGGGGGGGTTTTCCCCCCTATAAATTCCTAGCTTTCTCTCTCTCCTTTGTACTCAAGGAGTACCATCTACATGCAAGGCATGATAATAAGTTCTCATAGCTTTAGAGCGAATATCTTGTTTGATACTATCACCTGTTTAAACATAGGTATTATTCAATTGTATACTTTCAAGAAATTTTAAATTCCTTTTTTTGTCTCTCACTTTTCTATCTCCACAGGAAACATTCAACAAATATTTGTGGGAAGAATACATAATGGGCCATGGAACTCTGCTATGTACCTGTAGGTCCATTTCCTAATAGTCACGAGAAAGATCAAAATTGTAGGAAAAAAGTTGTAGATTCTCATTAATTACTTAAAGAAATTTCCTAATAATAGATCATATTAATGTTTCAAAAGAAAGTAAAAACACCCTAAGTTTATTATTTTCTTGCTCATCTTTCATGATACTGTATATTTTCTCCTTCAAAGGACATTTTTTTAAGGCATATTTTTTCTTCAAGTCTCAAAACTCCACACATACACTTAAAGTATCTAAGATAAATGCAATGCTAAATTACCAATGTGCTTCACAAGTGTATACATTTAGTTGCTTCTTGAGCTTTTATGATCTTACTGACTATTTAAAATCAAACCACTTAAATTATTTATCAAATATCCACCTGCTTACTCTTCTGGAATACGTTACTACTGGTGTTCCAAGAATACCAAAGCCATTGGATTCATTGAGTTATTTGAACTTTTTTGAGAATTAGTGAGCATTAAAACAATTTAAAATTAGTGTATATTTTTGTTATTTATTTACAATGCTGAATTCATAATTGTGACAAATAATACTTCCCTTTAAAATACTTCTACTAACTTTGTAATTTTAAAGTAAATAAGTGACAGAAACTTCATTATTTCCTAATTGTAACCCTTTCCCTCTTTTTAAGTTTTCAGTATGAGAATTTTGTTTTGTCAAGGTTTTAACCAAACCTGCATGCATAAGATTCATGTCTGACACCCACAAGAAATGGCCATATAGAAATCTGTCTTTGAATAACTATTCCCATGCTGTATATCTTCAAGATTGAAATAAATGTTTTAGATGTAGAAATTATTTGTTTGGTGCCTGGAAGAAGACTAATATATGAAAACTGTATATGTGAAGTTAAAAATATTTCAAAATTTTATTAAACAGTTCAACATTTATGGTGAATAACTTTCATTATCTTTACATTCATGGAAGTGGTATGATATTTTTAGAATGCTGCATATAAATTACCTAGTTTATCAAAGTTATCTATGTCTGTAATATGTAGACTGATGATTTTCTTGCTTAGAGAGTTCCATATGAAAAATTATAGAAAATTGCTATAGCAATACATTAACATCACTAAAACTGACTCTTTAAATATCAAGTGAACTAATCAGCTAAATTCTCCAGTAAATAACTTGAAGCTTAGAGTAAGTCTCTTAACTTAGTCCTCTTTTCAGTCATTAAGCATCCATTTCTGCTTAATAGCTTTATTATAAATATTAGTACAGTTCTTTCATGAACAAATCATTGCTGTCTATGCCTCTTCTACTAGGGTAGGATCTTCCCCATGTTTTGTTTCTTGCTCTCTATTTGACCATGGACTATGGAGGACATGGAAGGCTTCTAATAAGATCTCCATTAAGATCTTAAGTGGTTAGTGTGTTTACTCTGGATTTCAGAAGATCTTCCTATCATGTGAAAAGCTAATTAAACATAAATTCTACTTTTCCTAATATAAAGTATGTACTCCATTGGTGCAGAACACATTTTAATGGGAGATCCAATATTCCCCTTAAGAGGTTTGCTACATTCAATTAGAAGGTTCTTGTAATGAAGAAAGAAAATTATAGTAATGTATTATGTTGTAAACTCATTTGCACTTTAAGATAGAGTAAAGCAGTTAATATACTCGTATAGAGTAAGTGTGATGTACAAAATTTTAGTTGTTTTGGAAGTAGAGGATTCATGGATGTGATTTCTCTGTTGATCTTTCTAATGATTTTTCTAGAAAGTTATAATATATATAAATATATAGAGATTGATAGATCTGACACTAAAATCTGATAGAAGTAGGCTAGCCACATGAATTATTTGTGCCTTGGTTCTCTGCCTGTATATAACATCATCTATATATTCTAATATCAGCATGGATTGAATCTAGCTCTTAGAAAATTTAATGAAACAACTAGATGTGTATGTATCTATGTATGTAACTGTCATCTATCATCGTGCTTAAGAAATCTAGCATAAACCTACCTGAGTCACAAGTCATAATTATTATTCTTGTAAACTCATATTCTGCTCTGTACTTCACTCTTTCACCTTCATGTTAACTGATATAGACCTGGTTTAGTATTTTGCAATTGCCTTTTCCTCTGCCTGTAAAGTTGTTTTTTTCTAGATCTGTTTTGACTTGCTCTGTCACTTCCTTCAGGTCTCTTTGCTCAAATGTTACCTTCTCAGTGAAGTCTACCCTAACTACCTATCTAAAATTATAGTCCTTCTCCTCGATATTTCCCATTCTAATATCTTGATATATTTTTCTCCATAGCATTTGTCCTGATCCAATATAGTTTGTGTTTGTGCATGCGTGTGTGTGTGTGTGTGTGTGTGTGTATGTGTGTGTGAGAGAGAGAGAGAGAGAGAGGGAGGGAGAGAGAGAGAAAGTTAATTTTATCAGATAAAAATCAGGATTCCAGTTAAATTTGAATTTCAGATATAAGTATGTTCAAATACTGCCTGGGACTTACTTATAATAAAACATTATTTGTTGTTTATCAGACATTCACATTCACTGTGCATTCTAATAAGCAATCAAGAAAGCATACATTTAAAATAAAATATATCACACATTCTTTAACCATATTTGGGACATGCATCCACTAAAATATATGTTGTTCATCTGAAATTAAAATGTATATGAGTGTTTTGTATGTTTTATACATCTGGCAATGTGTACACGCACACACACGCACGTGTGTGTGTGTGTGTGTGTGTGTGTGTGTGTGTGTGCCCCCAACTAGAATGTAATTTCTACTAGGCAATTTTTGCTGTTTCGTTCACTCATATAGAGGTGAATGAATAAATAGAGATGCTCAATAGTACTTATTTAAGAGTGAATTAAGTTGAATGACTATAGTCTAGGTTTTATTACGCATTAAATTAGGACAAAAATATCTACCTTTCGGGACTTGGTGAGATTTAAAAAAAATAGTTTATATAAATAGTTTTGCCTAGTACCTAGTAATGCAGTATTTTTTTTATTATTGATTTGTTTTTATTTTACAGCATGTTGACAGAATGGTAGTTTTGATGATTTGATGATTGTTTATTCTTTTGCATTGGTTTTCATTATAATTATTATTGTTGTTACTGTTCTTAATCCCAACTACAGTCCCCTGATATTCAGGGTGAAGAATTATCAAAATCTTGAAGTTTTAGATATAGGATATGTCATTAAATGTTTTCCCTAGGATTGAGCACGAGAGATTTGCTTTGCTTCCAAAAGATATATCCAGTGTGTACTAAGTCTAGTTGAAGTTCAACAATATTTTCTATTTTTCAAAAAAAGCAAAACATAAAAATAACAGATTTTTTTTTCTTTTCTTATTTGGAAGACATAAAAGAAAGTGGACCAAAGAAACCTATAAAGAATTGTACTGAACCTATAAAATGACACTTTTAAATGTTATATCTCATTTTCAAACAGAAGTTGGTTACAGACAGGAGAAGGATATAGGTAGAAGGTCGTGCTTAAAAAGCAGTTGAAAACTATTTTTAAATAGCACCACATTAAAACTTGAAATTTCCTGTTTTCTGAAATAAGCCTGATAAGAGGTGAACACATCAAATGTACTTTAATGCATTAAGTACTGCTTCTGTTTTACAAGGAGATTCATCTAGGAAGCTGAGAATGCTGTGATGGTGTAGGGTTGGGTACTCTGGAAAACATAATGTCATCTCCTCTTCACAAAAAATACAGAGCCACAGCCTTAAACGTACATGTGTCAGATATTGGTGCTTTTTTCAGACCACCATCATGACACCAGAAATCAGATTTACCTAAGTTTAAGCAATAGATGAAGGCTTTGATAATGGTTGTAAACTGACTATTTTCTGTAATTTATGTTTCAAATCTCTCTTAGAGAATTTACCATTTAAAGAGATGCTTTAGTAAATATTCTTCTGAAGTGGCAAATATTTGGGGGTTACACATAATCTCATCCCAATTTATCTGTATTGTAAACTTGGACAGTCATAAAATTATTTTATTTTGTATAATTGGCAAATACCTGGTAAGTATCAGATAGACTTACAGCCAGATATTAGTTAAAATTATGCTTTGATTTCATAACTGATATTATTAAACGGATATTTGATGTCTCAAATGGTGATACCCATTGTCGATATTATTCTCTTCAGCAAAGGACACCAAAGTAAAAAAGCGATATACTATTACTAAGATTTATATTTTCATTTTTACAAATACACTTACATATCAGAATCCCCATGGTTCCTAAATGGGCATCAGAATACACATACTCTTGAATTTTAATAACAGACTTGCATAGAGAAATTCCGTTGCTTTATTTGCCAACGACTAGTCTCTATGGCAGAAGCAAATAAAGTGCAGGGATTAAAACCATGGACTGTAGAGTTAGATTCCTGTTTAGCCCCTTACTACTCATGTAATCCTGTAAAAGTTACTTATTTTCAAAGCCAAAGTCCATTAGTTTGATTAATGGGGAACTATAAGACCACCAGATTCAAAGACCTTTTGTGATGACACAGTGACATAATTCATTTAGAGTGCTTATGGCCAACCCTTTTACATTGTACTATATAAGACATAAATTTTAATTCTTAGTATCATTTTATATCATCTCATGAAGAAATTATTATAACTACCTTGAGCTTGAAGAACTTACGACTCTCTTGGCAGTTATCATCATCATCATCATCATCATCATCGTCACTACCATTTTAGTTGCTATTAAAGATATTAATAAGTTTTAATGTTACGGACAATCCTTTATTTACATTATATATATATATATATATATATATATATATATATATATATATATATATTCCATTTCACACATACCTATAATTTGGCATGCCATGATTACACTTTTGAGAAGAGAACTGTTATAAATTTTAATTGCATTTTCATATTTTAAAGTAAGGAATGCAAGCAGGCTATTTAAAAATTACTTCTATCCATACAGTTCGCAGGATGGTAATTTCTAATTGTTATTTGGTAGAGTCTTTGTATTTTGAGTTACTCGACTGTGCCTATAAGAGCTTATGATTTAAGTACATATGTAAATGAACTTAAGTGGTATTTGCATACTAAGACTCATTTAATCATAATATTCATAATCAAGTGAAAATCATTTTAAGTGTAGCTTTAATGAATGCAGTGAATTAGCTTAAATTTGCAAATGAGTGCTTTTATATAATGCTTTTAAAATTTTACATAGTATAGAAAAAGCTGATCATTCTCTTACAATTTTAAAGAAAATATTGAGAGCTGACAAGTTTAGTTCAACTACTTTTTTCGTTTCTGAATGGGAAGTTTTAAAATACCTCACTGACCTATTGTATAATAAATAATTACAGTAGGTCTGTGTTAGTCAAGTTGATTGACTGACTAAGCCTTTTAATATGATAAAATTCTAACTTCCAGTTAGTAACTATCTCATCTATAAAGGAACATTCAACTGAAAAATAAATCATGAGTTACTGTACCACTTAAATATCCTAGAAAATGGATCAAGTATATGTATGAATATAATGCATATTGCCTTCTTATACCATTTATCAAGAAAATTAATAAGATTACCCAATAGTTCTTAATTCTTTTAGAAATAAAGCAGAGTTTTAATAAATAATCCAACTTAATATATTAGTAACCACCTGTCTATATGTGAAGGAAAGATAATATAGTTTTTAAGAATGTTGATATTTGAGTCATAAGGTCTCTGTTCCAATCCTGGCACCAGTGAGTCTGACCTTGGGCAAATTATTTAATTTCTCTAATATTCACTTTTTTTTCATTTTTAAAATAGCAATAATAACAGTGCCTAGCTTATATATTTACTGAGTTATATAATATCATCCTTGGCAATGTTTAAAAATAAAAGTGCTTAATAAATATTAACTATTATCATTATTACTATTATTTGTTTGAAGGAAAAGTATATCTTTATGAATATACTTCTTGATATTTTGCCCACCATTATGGTAACCTGTTTAAGAAGAAAATTATGGGGTATGGAAGACCTCCTATAGCAATCAGAAGTAGATAAATAATCTCCTCTCTCTCCACTCCTTGAAGAATGTCATGAACTCATGTGTCTTTCAAACCTGAGGTTGACAAACAAATGTTTGGCCTGTCTCAGGTTAGATTATAGGTGCTTGGAGTACTTAACTCTCAAACAAGCATCCCATAAACACTATTGTGGTTCTCCCCTCCTCTTACTCCCTCACTATAAAACCTAATTTCCACATATCCTGTCAATTTTGCACATAGTTAGATGTTGCTCTATTCCTTTGGTCAACCCATTCTGCAATGAAACACACCTGCAGGGGGACAACCCAGTTTTCTGTACTTTTGAGATGGGTTAAGCGTGCCCAGAGGGGCTGGCCGAGTGGCTCAGTTGGTTAAGAGCTCGCTCAAGAGTGTGACCTCTGAGCAACAGGGCTGCCCGTTCGATTCCTGGCCAGAGCTGTGGCCAACAGGTGCCAACAGGTGGCAGAATGGCTCAGCTAAAAAAAAAAAAAAAAAAAAAAAAAAAAAAAGAGTGCCCAGAGATATATACAGTGCCAAAATTAAATTAGGCTGAAGTACAAACCCATTGAAGAGTGACTTACTATGAAGCAAGAAAATTTGGAGTATGAATGTATTTTCTTGTCCTATTTAAAAACATATTCCAAGATAAGCAATTTTAACAGCTAATGTTATTAAATATAGAAATAAAAAAATAACTCATTTTAAAGGCTTCCACATGAAATTGGCATATCCTCCTCTCGCAAAAGCCTTGAAAAGGAGACAAGGCACATCTAATTCTTAGTTCTAGTTTACAAATGAAGACCAAAAAATGGGAAGATACTGAGGTATGGAAGAAATTGAATTCAAAGAGTTGGACTGTAAGCAAAGGATTCTTGGTTTTGGATCACCAAGTGCATGTGCACACACACACACACACACACACACACACACACACACATCTATCCAAATCAAGGGTATAATAAGTATGTGGTCGGTAGGTAACTTATAGTCTCTACCTAGTCACAAGTTCGATTTTCAATCTATTACCAATCTGTATTCTCATGGTAATCACTATGGCATCAGTAAAAATTCTGTTGGAGACTTGTCCACCTATCTGAAGCCCAGATATCAATGTCACAAGATATTCAAACCATCCCAGTTTTCTCAAATTTGCAATGAAATTATTTTTACATTTTATCTAAAATATTCATACGTAGTGGAAATGCAGTCTATGATACATTAATACATACAGTCTACAGGCTGAACAAATTTGGACAATAAGAAACAATTCCTTTGGATTAATAGAACATCATGACCCCTCACAACAAAGTCAGCTTTACAAAGACTCATTACTAAATTGACCATGTGAAAAAGTTGTCAATTAAGAAGAAAATTCACATAGCTACTTGCACATGCATGGAGAATGTCATACTAGAACTCCCTTTAATCTTCCAGCCTGACATCTGTATAGATAAATAATTCTGAAAGAGGGTGCAACAGATACAGTCTTCCCAGGATCCAGAGCCAATCCCAAAGACAGCCCAAAGACTTACCATTTCTAACTGCCTGTGCCCAGTTCCTGGGACCTGTAAGTCTCACCATGAAAATTGAGAGTCTCTCACATCCCCAATATACATGCCGTGAAAATCAGTAGTCTCTCACACTTCAGTTTTCAATTAGCAATAATCGTGCCTCGAATAAGCCTATGATACTGCCACTGCACAAAGCTCTCCCACCTCAGTTTCCATCCAGAAAGATTAGGGCATGTAAAATCGAAGAGCTCAGAATGTAAAATAAGTGGAAATTAATCAGAAAGACGCTTACCCGAGATCCAGGAGAGTGGCCAAAGAGTCTGAGAACCCTACAGGCTCTGTGGGTACCTTTACCTGTTTCCAGAAGCTGTCCCTGGGATCTTCAGCAGCTGTCTTCAGGTCCCATCTAAATGCCAAGACCATCAAATAACAAAATAATATCAGAAGGCACAATATTGTTCCTTCTCTTGGGAAAGGGAGGTCTCAGCCCCATCCTCTACTATAAAGTTATCAGTTTCCCTTTACAATTGATAACTACTGTGTGAAGAGATACTCTGAGTTCACGCTATCCTATTCAGAGTCAATATTCTCCCCACTAGTTTTAGCATCCATGGATGATTTTTTTTAACTACACAATTTTTCATTATTAGTTGGCATTAAAAGGTAAAAGAGCTTTTGGAGTAGAGAGTGGGAATGGAATCAATGGAATTGTAATCGATAAGCATGATATCGGGGCTGGGAGGGCAGTAGATGGGGGAGGGGGGTTGTTTCTGTGTGAAGGGTAAAAAGGATAACTATTGCATTGTTTTGTACACCTGAAACTAACAATAATAATAAAAACAAAAACAAAAAAGGTAAAAGAGCTTAGACTTTTTTCCTAATTATGTATTTATGCACTTGTTTATATCTGTATGGATAATTGGACTTTTATTTTATTCAATGGGCTATAATATATTGCTAACTTGATTTATTTTGATGCTCAAATTGCCCCAGATTTGTCCAGTAGAGGTCCCTCTATAAGTAGACTCCTGTGTCACTTTGACATGTCCCTATAATATTTTAAATCATTTCCTTACTTTCTGGAAATATGGTCATCCTGAATATCCCTCACTTCTGCCCTGACATTAGCCATTCCTCCAAGAAGCACTAGATTCTTATAGCTGAAAGTAATATTTAGACAAGATCTATAAACTACTTGTGCTCATTGCAACTGATATATCATTGCATCTGTGCCCCACCCATTACATACATGAGAGTCAAGCTTCTCACTCTTTAGAAAAGAGTTTCAAATATAAAAGGAGGAAAAAAAACAAAAAACCTAGATAGAATCTTGTAGTAATGGATTGGAACTGAAGGTGTCAATGAAAACTCCTGGTTTTAAAAATAGGTTGATGGGGGATATAAGTAAACATTTAATTGAAAAATAAACAATAAAAATATACTTAAACATATATATGCATAAATATTCATATATATGTATATACATATATATATATATATATATATATATATATATATATATATTCACACATATTGGGTCATTGGAAAAGTCATGACATATTTTCCTATGTTTTTCATTGCAAAAATGTGTCATGACTTTCCCAATGACCCAATAGTTGTATCTATTTTTGTATCTCTCCATTGATCTATTTAATAGATCACTAATTTACAATGTGGTAGAATGAGTCAGTCCTTCTGTTACCAGGGCAGGGGGCCTTGCCCCTCACAGGATAGAAATCAAGAGGGTTGGTGAAACAGTTTACAGAGAGAAAGGTTTATTAAAGTGAAAGTCTGATGCCCAAGAGAGCACACTCAGAAAGGGAATGCATATGGCTTCCAAGATCTATGGGCAGAGCAATTTTATGGGCCCTTGGGGCTGGGGGCTGGGTTAGTTTCCCAGCAATGGGGTGAGGAGTTCCAAGAATTATGTTGTCACCCTCTTTTTGGTCTTATATGTGCCACTTGGGATCTGCCATGGCCTGGTGGGTGTGTTTAGTATGATAAGGAAGGTAGGTCACTCAGAGAACAACTCCTCTAACTGGCTCACAGTCGCGATTTTGGGGACTTTTCCTAAATCTGATTACATCTCTTTTGCAGTTATTGCTCCAACTGTTCTTGTTTCTTATTGATGGGAAAGTATGACTAAGGTTGCCTTCCCAGAGGAGGGTTTTGCCTACTTGACTACTGACCACACCCTTACACTTGTTTCTTTAGGTTGACTGAACTCTTTGAAGATCTTATTCTTGCCAATTAAATATTAGGGTGTTTACTGTGTTCCTCAAAAACATTCAATGGGATTTTTGACTTGGATTGGTTGAATATGTTCATTAAAACTATATGAAAGTAGAGTATAGGTATTATTGTAGACTCAAAGGGTCTGCTTGCCTGTAAGCATCCAAGTAAAAAGAAACAAACAAAAAACAAAACAAAACAAGGGTCAACCAAGTGGCTCAGGGCTCAGTTGGTTAAGAGCATGAGCTCTGAACAACAGGGGCGCCAGTTTGATTCCCACATGGGCCAGTGAGCTGCACCCAAGTTGAACTGCCGCTGAGCTGCCTACAGGCGGCAGGATAGCTCAGCTGGTGAGAACATGTGCTCCTAACAACAGGGTTGCCGGTTGGACATCTACAGGGGATAGTGGGCTACTCCCCACCCGCAACTAAGATTAAACATAGCACCACATTGACCTGAGTGTCCGTGAGCTGCCACTGGGCGGCCAAATGGTGACTGGACTTGGAGCTAGCAAGCTGCACCCTCCCCAACTAAGATTGAAGGACGACAACTTGGCTGTTCCCTTTCCCCAATTCCCCAATAAAATCTAAAAAAACCCAAAACCAAATAAACAAAAACAAACAAAAAACAAAAATTAAAAAAAAAAGACAAGAGCAGGAGTTTGCAGCAAAGAAAGTAAAGGTTTATTTGAGGAGTTGGCACCCAGCCCTGACACACAGGTGAGCTATTGCTCTCAAAAACTTGGCTCCCCCATGGACTCTAGTAGCTTGGTTTTACAAGGGAAAAATACTTAATCACAGTTACTATGGGAGTTGGGGTCATGGGTTCTACTGATTGGTTAGGGCTAAGGCAGGGAGCGTTAATCATGGCTTCAGGTCCTGTTGTCAGCCATGACATTGGTCAGCCTGGTTCCCAGGGGAGGTGGTCATGGGGCCTTTCTGCTTTCATGAGTCTGCAGTGGAATATAACTGACGCCAAGGTGTTATCTAGTTTGAGATTTGGTTATTATATCTTTATCGTGGTTGATAGACCTGAAGCTTTATTCTTAAGTGACTTTGATGCTGACCAGAACCTATTGTCCTAAGGGCTTAATGATTAAAAGGAATGGACATACAGTGTATGTACAGGTAGGAGGATCTGGAGAAAGAATGAAAGTGAGCTATATATAGTTCTATCAGGAAAAACAAAGTGAGCTTGTATTAAAGCAGAATGCATGCTAAAGAATGAAGTTCATGTGCTTAGCTTAGAAGGTCCTAAGACAAAAAGTCAAAAGATCTTGTCTTGAATACTGGCTATATAAATAGCTAAATAAATCATTAAGGCCAAGTTACATTCTAAATAAGCTTTACTTTTCTAATCTGTAAAATAAGTGTAATAGTGTATATTATAAAATATTGTCAAAATAAACAAATGAAAAGTTAAATTATGATTATTTTCTCCTCTTTCCAAATTAGTTTACCAATTATTTCATAAATACTGTGGAAAAGCAAGTGCCAATAAGCTGGAACTAATTAATTCTAGATAAATATATTCATGGAATGATGATTTCACTGATTTTTTTATCTATGTTTAACTGATATAAACTGTGTCACCCTAATTATGGAACAATTTGATATCCAGATCCTTATCTTTACATTGTAAATAACAAAATAGAAACCTTAGCATCTTTGGGCCAGCCCGAGTGACTCAGTTGATTAAGAGCTCATTCAAGAGTGTGAGCTCTGAGCAACAGCAGTTCGATTCCCAGCCTGAACTGAGCTGCTGCTGAGCTGCCAACAAGTGGCAGGATGGCTCAGTTAAAAAAAAAAAAACTAAAAAAAACCAACAAAACACCTTAGCATCTTTAAATTATAATATTTATATTGTGGATTTTATGTATAAAGCTCTGCTTTATGAATCTATATAAGCTATGAATTAGCTAGACATGCCATTATTTTAACAATTTTAGGAATTATCATGGGGAAGTAACAGAAGGGACAAATAGAACTACTAAATGTAAAATAAGAAAAATAAAATTTGTTTTTTAAAAAAGTGTTCCCATGTGTGAACACACAATGTCATATATAGATGATGTGTTATATAATTGTACATCTTAAATCTATGTAACTTTGCTAACAACTGTCACCCAATAAACTTAAAAAAAAAAAAAAAGTGTTCCCAGGAATCATTTTCTAAAATTTTTAGTGCTTAAGAAATTTTGTCCTTGACATTAATGGGTCATTTTTTACTATGGCAATGAATGCAATTAGTCCTCAAATTAATATATATATATATATATATATATATATATATATATATATATATATATATGTATATATATATGTATATATAATACTATTTTCTTTTATAATAAGATGTTTTTATTATGTAAATCCTTTGTTACTCTTAACTGGAGATGATTTTCATTTAAATAATATTACATCCACATTTAGGAGGGTCTGCTTCACAAAGTACTGTCTGATAATGTATTTCAATCACCAAAGCCCTTGAAACTGTTCAGCTTGTTAGGTATTTGCTATTGCAGAGTACATCCAGCCCTGAAAACAAGATGTAGGGGAAATACATACAGTCCTCGTTTTCTCCAGCACTTAGTTTGTTCAAAGGACTGTAGCCATTCTAAGAGGTACTGAAGTAAGAGGTGTGTGCATAAGGCTTGATCATGCTAACAATGAAGAAGTATAAGAAGCATTTATGATTTGAATTGAAGAGTTTCAAAAGGATGCAAATTAGTATCTCATCTAAAAGGATAAAACAACCCCATCAAGTTAAAGAGAGGTCTTTTTCAGATTCTAAGCTTATCGTGAGCTTTCAAAAAGAAAAAAACAAATAAACAAACAAACAAAAAAAAACAAGGGGTGTTTACTACACTTGCTGGGAGTATATCACATCCCTTCATTTCCCCAGTGGGAGATACTTCAAAGATATCAAGGACTCTTACAACTCAACAAAGTACACAATGGGGGAGGGGCCATGGTAATAACTAAGAAATGTCATCTGAGAAAACAGTATAAAATAACTGTAAAGTTAAGAGCAAGGAGATGTCAATCATATCTATCTTGATTAGTTTTCTATTGCTGTGTAACAAATTACCACAAACTTACTGGCTTAAAACAACACCCATCAATTCTGACACAGTTCTACAGGTGAGAAGGGTAGGCAGGCTGGCTGAGCTCTCTGCCTAGGCTGTGCCAAGGCCAAAGTCAAGAAGTCAGCTAGACAGAGATCTTATCTGTTTGCTTAGAGAAGAATTTATTTCTAAACTCATTCCCAATTATGTCAGAGTTCAGTTCTGCTTACAGCTATAGGGATGAGGTTGAACAGAAGAAAAAGAAGGAACAATCTCTCTCTCTCTAACAAGATAGGACAGTGAAGAGGAGCACAATACACCACTCCAAAATACGCCTCCTTGGCATATTGATTATTTTGATCTGATTATTTTTAAGAGACAGCAGACACAGGAGAAGGTCTGAAAACCAAGAAAAAGTTACCCTTCTCCAACAGACATTTACATTTATCAGGGGAATCTGCATTTGTAAATGTGTCTTCCTCTCCATACTAGGAAGAGAAGGATGCCCAAATCTCTAGAAACTCTTAACAACTGAGAAAGACTTAAAACTGCATAAGAACTATATCCTTGCTTACTGAGCTTTTCCTGGTAACCTCCTATAACTGGCCTCCCGCTCCCCGCCCCCAACATCTTTCTTTTGTCTTTAGCTGGAGATGGAATTTAAGGCGGTGGCTTGGGCCATTTCCTGGAATTACTCACTTTTCCTGGGTATATCCCAAGTACACAGGAGGTATACATGTTATTAAACTTCTGTTTGCTTTTCTCCTGTTAATCTGTCTTTTATTACCAGGGATGGTGGGTGTCTCAGCCAAGAACCTAGAAGGGTAGAGGGAAAATTATTTTTCCTTCACTACAATAGAAAATTCTTATTCTTATTTCATTCTTCCACCCTGATTTTCCCTCAGACACTCCCTTCGTCACCTCTCAAAAGCAACTGAATGAATGACACTCAATAACTTGTGTTAATGTGAGGGGCAAGACTATGAAGCCACATTCCAGTCCAGGTGTCTCAGGCAGGTATATATTGAGCTGCTATAATAGAAATGCCTGCTGCTCCTATATATCATTGATAGGGGCCAAGCGAGTAGTCCCTTTCCCCTCACTGAATAAGTTTTAAGTTTTCTTTCCTATAGAAATTTTAAGTCTCCTCTTTTCTAGTTTCTTAGTTCCTGAGCTCCTGGCTTTGATTTCTCTTCTAATCTGTTTCTGAATCCTAGACTAAAGATTGCTCCTAGCCAGAATCACAGAGTATCTCTTAGCCCTGCTTTGGATAACTACTCAAAAGCCTGTGACTTCCCAACATTCCTCAAGCCATTCCAGACCTAACTCTTGGATAATTCCACCCCAGAGACTAAATAGGCTTAAACATTACCCCAGGGCAATATACTTGTTGATTGTAAACACTGAAGCTTAATGTTCTTTCCAAACCCTTAGCCACCTTGCATCAATAGTTTTGAGCTCTGCTCTTTAAGAAATTTATTAATTAAAATCTATTTTTCCTCATTTAGAGACCTTTAGGATACAGAGGATACCCCAGCAAGATTGCCAGTCATAACCAAAGAAGCCAACATGGTCTTCCAGGTGGAGCTCGAGACCCCTTCCTCTTATCTGAGATCAGCTAGGTTGAGAGTTCTGTGAATTCCCCAAATAGGCAGGGACAGCTCTATGCCCCTGCCCAGCAGGAAGCAGATACAGAAGAAAAGACCTCCTGTCCCTCAACTTCCCATAGAGATTTTTATGAGGATCATGTCTCTCAAGGGGAAAACAAGGCAGGCAGTTAGAGGGAGGCATTGGGCCTCTGCATTCCTGCATGTCCCACAGAGTGCACTGACCAAAAGACCTCCCCTCTCCACCCAAAACTTCCCCTTTTCATTGTAATCATCTACTCCTACAGAGAAACAAATGGGTACAAAATACTCAACTGGGTTAGACCTGTCACTCACACCTGCGCAGTAAAGGCCACAAAGACCTCCATTTCACCTAGGCTTCATTATACCATCATTATAATATCATAATTGATATAATTGAGATGAGGTAATAGCGTGTTGTCAAGCACAGGTGTCAATCAAGTGGTCCCATACCTGGAAAGGACAGCTCATTCTAGAGAAAAAAGGATAAAAACTCCAAGTCCTGGCCAGTCAGGGCCTTTTGAGCTTCTTTTGCTCAGCCCGCTCCAAACTCTTTGGAGTGTACTTTCTCTTCTAATAATGGCCCTTGAGCCATTCTCTGCTGCTCAGGCCCACTTCTGCTTCTTTGAAATGTACTTTTTCTTCTAATAAACTGCTTTTTCCCCCTTCTGTGTCTCATTCAATTCTTTGCTTGAGATGCCAAGAGCCTGGACATTGCGCTGAGAAGCCCACTCTCTGGTAACATCATTACTCTTTTTAGTGATATCACCTAAACATCATTTCAGAAGCTGATAGAAACTAACTTGCCACATGTTACCATTACAGTGTTTTATGTTTTCATAAAAGAAACACTAATCAGAGATATATTTTTGTGTTTCATCTAAATTATAGAAATCATGAAAAATTCTGTATTTAGTATCATTATTGTTGTATGTTCTTTATAGATAGACCTATAGACCACTGCTAAACTCATTTTGGAAAACCCACACATTCTCGATCTTTAATGACATGTATTTACACTATGAGCATTTAAAAAAAAAGAAATAATGACTTCATTTTAGAAATTAAGAAATTTTCACTTTTTCTATGTAATCATAGAAAAGAGTTCTATCAGCAGGCGTCTGGTTTTCTACAAATATTACACATTACTAATAATTAAGCATTCCTGAAAAAGTAAATTTTTTTTTAATTAATTTCTAAGGGGAATGACTCAAAAGTTATCTTTGTCCTCCATGTGCAAAACCTGGATAGAAGAGGACTGAAGAGAATCATTTTATTTAAGTTTCACTAATTATTGTCTAGAATGTGCTACTCAAAATGTGTTTCTGTGATGAGATAAGAAAATTGCTCCAGAATGTAAATCATTGCTGAATACATCAGCTTTGAAATATATAGTCAGTTGTTTCTTCAATGTCCAAGCCATATACCAGGCTTTTTAAAATTGTTTTTATTTTTCAGGGCCAAGGTACAAATTTCAGGTCATTATTTCTGGTTACCACAAAACTGTGATCAGTGGGTCCTAAAAAAATACTAATTGAATTGAGAAATAATAATGTTGATTTGTAAAGAAATTAATTGCATATATTTGTATGTGTATATACATTATAATTATTTTTACATGTTGTTTATATAAACCAAAATTAATTTTAGGCTGTAATAAGGAATATAAAAGCATTTATTTGAGTACAAGGAGCTGCAGCCTTGAAGATACAACTTCAGGCAGCAATCTAAATTGTGCTCCACCAAGACAACTTTTATAGAGGAAGTCCCTACCCAAGTTACCAATTTTATGCAAACGAGGTTTCCAAATTGTGCAGTTCTGATTGGTCAGTATAAATGCAAATGAGGATACAGTTTGCGTAATTCTGATTGGACAGAGCAGGTCTCAGTCCATTGGTGGAAAGGCAAAACAAGGAACTCCTTTATAATAATTGACTCGGATGGCATAAATGAGCAGGGCATAGCGTCAAAAGCCTCGAGTTCAGCCTGAGGTTCTTCCTGGTATACGGAATGGAGTACATGAGGAGCCCCTGTCAGGAAATGGCCACTAGACATTTTTTTTTAAGATTTTATTGGGGAATTGGGGGAGGGGAACAGCATTGAGGAATTGGGGAAGGGGGACAGACAAGTTGCTGTCCTTTTGTTCTTCAGTCTAGTTGTGGAGGACGTCACTTCACTGGCCCATGTTGGTATTATCATTGCGCTCTTCCCAGGTGAGGCAGTAACTCACTGGCCATTGGACGGCCACTCACGGCTGCTCACAGCAGCTCACAAAAGCACATGCCCGCTGCTGGCCAGCCCCACTGCAGCCTACACCGTTGCTGGTGACTCACGGCAGCCCTGCTCCAGGTCGAGCTGTTGTTCATCATCTTAGCTGTACAGGGTGCAGTGTCACTGGCCCACATGTGGGATCCAAACCAGGGCCTTGCTGCTCAGAGCTGGCGTCCCAAACCAACGTGCCACTCAGCCGGCCCTAGACTCTTATTATTCATAAAATTTGGGCTCTTGGTTGACCATGGGGAGTCTATCTCAGCAGATAAAATTACTTCTTGGGGTTCACATCAAGTGAGTCTTCTGCGGGTCCACATTTGCAAAATGTTGTAGGAGCAGAAATAGTTCTAATTATGTTAAAGCTTAATTGCTCCCATAACTTAATAACTTTATTATATTATTTTGAAAACCTGAAAAAGGAACTTTTCCATGGGTTACTGTAAAATAAATCAAACCATACACCATGTACGTCACGATCAAGGAGAGATCAGAAAGGGGGCCTCCACCTCCTTTCTTGTGAAATGTTATTTCTGGTGTTTTCTATTGGACCTGGCAGGGTAAACTGTAAGGTAACATTATGTGTCTTAATTTAAAAAAAAAAAAATGGAATACACATATAGTGCTCATAACATTTCCAGAAGGTAAATATGTTCCCTTGTGTCTAATTTGCCCCATTACTCATCTAATTCCCAATCAGTATTACCTAAAAAAGTTGTGTGTGTGTGTGTGTGGGGGGGTATTTATTATTTATTTATATATTTATCTTCAAGTCAGTGAATCCTAGCTTCTACTCTTCCCACTTTTTAACCCTGATGCAACTTGAACCCAAGTACATTCTTTTAAAGAAAATAAGCAATGGAAACAGAAGTACTGAAGAAATAAACAATGGCTTAGTTTAAAAATGACACTCTGACCCTCCCCAAAGCCAACTTGCCCAAAGATTAAAGGCCCTGTTCTATCATCTGCTGTCCTGAGATAGTCACTAAAGTGAAGGGCTGGCAGAACCCCAGAGGCAAATTATCTATATGTATATGTATATTATATCTCTATCTCTATCTCTAGCTCTGTCTCTATCTCTATCTCTCTGTCTCTCTATATGTTTTTTCAAATTTCTTTCTCATCTGTTTGGTCTGGGTTTGGGAGGGAGCACAGCATTTCGCATTTCACACTTTGGGAGTCTACCACCTTCAACATTAAGTTCACCATTTTCAACATTCTGAAGTTCACATGCTTAAGACCAAGAGGTTTGTTTTTTTCCTCTTTCTGGTATGAAACAAGGTGTTTTGTTTTGTTTTGAATTTTCTTTTTTCTTTTTTTTTCCCCTGAAATAATAGATCAGTTATAGATCTCAACCCTTTGCGGAACCCCCGCCCCTGTACACAGTAAAATCTTCATTACTCTGCAACAATCGCTTGCTTATTCTAACCAGAAAGATGGGTCACAAGGTTTTCCTAAGTCCAACTCTCAATGGAACTGCTTAGGGAACACCTAAAACGCCTATGGATGAAAAAGAATAAACTAATAAAAGATACTTTTACTAGATGCTAACAAACATCTGCAGAAGAGTGTCTAGACACTTTCTCACACAGCTCTTCTTATGGGTCCTTGGCCAGGTCTCCAAGCTCCAGCTTGGCCACCTGTGCTAATCCTGACTTGCCTCTCCTGAAGACCCAACCTAAAGGCTCTCTTAGACTTCATGTTGCCCTGAGTAGCAAATTCAGCTTAACCCCCATCTTGCCAGGTTCCTATTTCTGATCACTGATGATCTGATGAAATTTCTTATGGCAATTTTACCTAAGGGATCCCCACTTTGACCAAACCCAATATTTCTACACTGGAGAAGGGGAAATATTTCTACACTGTGAAAGCCATTATGCTGTCACAAATCTATCACTGACAGGTCATTTAAAATGTAAAGGAATTTTTGAAGGAGGGCATTTTGGAAATGCCAATGACGGCCACATTCACAGAGTTCTTAATAAGAAAAAAAGGTTGATTAAATATGAGTCACAGCTTGGAATCACAGAGGACAGAAGCAGTGCCTAATAAATCTGACAATTTTTGAAGACAGCACAAAGAGTCAGCAGGAGAAACCTGATGGCTAATCTGCCTCTGGTTTGAGAGTACTTTCGATACAGCGCAGCACACAAAAGACTAATTTAAGGGGTCAGGGAGTGTGGCACCATGGAGTGAGGAGTCTAACAATCTAGGAAATTTGAGATGGTACAGGGCTTCAGGCAGACAAAAATGGTTTAAAATAGATAGTGTCTGAGAGAAATGTTACTCAGATAGGTGCTTAGTTTTAGGCAATTTAATTGTTAATGACAGGAGGAGGAATATGGCATGAGATAAAATATACAGTAAAAAATATTAGACTATTGATAAATCCATAAAAAAGTACAAATAAAATAAAACTGAATGGTTTGGCTAGATTAAAATATTAGAAGAGAGCTTAGGTATCGTTCTTTTAAATAAATATTTATCTTGCACATAAGTCCTGCAAGGTAATATAATAAGGATAAGGATAATCAAATAAAGAAGAACATGGATTACACATCCAGGCAAAGTTGTCAGTGCAGGGCTAAAATGATCCTAAGTGTTAGGATGTTAAGACCTTGTTTGTAATACTGATGGAGAGTAAAATGGAACAAAATATTAATAACTAGTTAAAATCAATTCACATTAAATAAAAAATACTTTTGAGCAAGAACACTATTGCCTAGTATGTGAAATGAGTTTTACATTGTTCTGAACCCATAATTTCTGTATTTTAAAACCTTTTTCCATTTCTTTACTTTGGCCACAGCTCATCTAACTTTACACACACATGGCTTCCTGCAGCTGCCTGCCACACCTCTACACACACACATACTTAAGGCTTCTAAGTGTGCCCCAGAATATTTGAATTCTATCTAGTACAGGTAAATAAGCATAGAGGAACTGTTTTAAGCCGTGGCACTTTTAAGTCCTATCTCAGGTAGCTCCATTTTTCCTTTCCTGAATCTGCATTTCCTAAATCACTGATGGTGTCTGTTATGCAGAAGCCCTTTACTAAAGTCTTGCTTCACATGTGAAATGTATGCCAAAGTTTTAGACGTAACCATATTTCTCATTAGCTGCGCCATAGGAATAAGTGAATGAATAAGAAAGTGAACAGCCTCTAAAAGTATGGTACGGTATTTCATCATCGCATGTGTAGCATTATATTGAAGATTTCTGTAGCTAAGAGATAACAGCTATTTTTGAGTGCCTATGATTGTATAGAGGCCGTCTTCTGATAGTTTATGCAAATTACCTAACTTAATGCTCACACAAAAAACCCATTAGGTAAAAATTATTATTCGTATTTTATAGTTAGAAATTCGAGGAACAGAGAAGTTATGTCCACAAAATCGCAATATTCAATAAGTTATTTTTGTCATAGCCAGGATATAAGCCTTATTTTATCTTTCTTTAAAACTTATACTTGAAAGCACTCTGATACCTGTGCACAGAGAAATAGGACAGCAGCAAAGTAAATGGCTCAAAATACAGTTTTACCTGAGGTCAGTCCTTTCCTAATGGGATGTTAGTTGAAGCCAAGATACTGATCATTACTGAAAAATAGCTATAAAATGTTCTGATCTTGATATACCTCAAAAATAGGAGGGGAACCTAGGATATGCTGCAAGAGAGGGAGCTGTCAATTATCAGGTCTAAGTGGTAAGTAAAATATAATTCTTTAAAACAATGATACAAACCCCTTACTGAATTGGGTTCATTTACAACAAGCAGGGACTCAGAAAGGGATTACAACATATTTAATCCACAATACCAAGCACCATTTAAAAGAACAGACACATGAACATTTTTATCATTGGAGAAAGAATACTTTATACCTTAAATTAATTTTATGTGTACATTTCAGGCAGATTAAGAAAAGGCACATTATAACTATACTGTGATATATAATAATGTACTGAGACATGAGTACCTCCTGCAGTTGTGTTGTGTAAGAATAAATAGTGGCTGGTTAAATTAAAGAGACAAAAGGATGTCAAAGCATAAGAGAGATTAGCAGAGGAAAAAAATAGGAAGAAAATGGAGAACTCAATCTACTACTTGCCAAGCAGAGACAAACAGGTCAGCAATGATTTCCCAGACAATGTTACTCAGAATCAATTACAATAAAACACAATTTTAAAGGTTTTTAAAAATAAATGAGCTTTAAAATTTTTTTATAATAGTTTTAGATTTACATAAAATTTGTGACACTTGTAGGGGTCCAACAAAACCCAAATTTCAGTTTTATTATTAAAATCTTACATTACTAAGGCACATTTATCATAACTAATAAACCAATATTGAGGTTATTGCTAACTAAAGTTTATACTTTATTCAGATTTCTTTAGTATTCCATCCAGGATACCACATTACATTAGTAGTCATATATCCTTAATCTCATCTTGACCATAATTTCTCAAGGTTGTTTTTATTTTGTTTTGAATGACCTTGACAGTTTTGAGGAGTACTAATCACATATTTTTTAGAATGATCTTTAATTGTAATTTGTCTGATGTATTTTCTTAAGCATTAATGTATATGACTGAAATTATACATGTTTGGAAGGGAAACTGAAGAGATAAATTGTCATTCTCATCACATCATCTCAAAGGAATATACTATAACATGGCGGCACTATTGAGGTTAATATTACTCACCTGGATTAAATAGCGTTTGTCAGATTTCTCTACTGAAAAATTACTATTTTTTTTCTTCAATTCCACATGGTACTCTTTGGAGGGGAGCCTATGTACAGCCCACATTTAAGTAGTCATGAAACATGTACCACCTCCTTGAGTGCACAATATCTACATAGATTCTTTGAAATTCTCCCATTTGCGAGATTAATCTATCCTCTTCATTTATTTATTCAATCTTTTATTTATATCACTATGGACTTACAAATATTTATTTTATACTATTGCTTATAACTCAATAGTATTATACTTATTTTGTTGCTCAATATGTTTCAGGTTTAGCTGTGGGAGCTCTTTCAGTTGGCTCCTGTGTCTTTTGAAATACCTCCACTATAACATTTTGTCTTTTTCTTTCTTTTTGAGTACTTCCTTACCTTTCTGCCAATACAAAATGCTGCTGGTTTATCTCGTATATTTCCAGAGCAGTCTTGAAATCAGTCATTTGTCCAAGTGTATTTCTTTTTGTGGAGAATATAAAAATATAATAATACTTCCCCCCAAATAAGACCAGGTCTTATATTAATTTTTGCTCCAACAATCTACATGTACAAAAATCTACATTTATTTAAAAGTCATGCCTGGCTGACGATCTTAACTGGGGCTTATGTTTGGGGTAGGGCTTATATTGCGAGCATCCTGAAAAAGCATGCAAGGGCTTATTTTCCAGTTAGGTCTTATTTTGGGGGGAAAACAGTATATATCTATTATATAATATTCAATATATATAATACTTATGCATATATACAGATATATTTAGATATTCTATATTTTGTTCATATATATATATATATACACTTATGTATAAAATTTTATATGTATTTAGATTTTCTATATATTAGAAACAAAACCTGACAGTAGGTATGCATGTTGCTACTGGGATTTAGCACCTCCAGGCCCTTTCAGCTGACGAAAAGAGGAAACATTATGTGTGTATTTAAACCCATGTATATTTTTTCTCAATGTATCAACATGTAAAACATGAGTTCATAGTGATGTCTCCAAATCTAATCAATTACTACATAGACCACTGTAGCCCTTACCCTTTGGTAGTCTTTAACTTCTCATACCTACAATAGGACACCTGGCCCCACCATCTGCTATTTATTTAATTGTTCAATCCCACTATAAATGTATACTAGTTTCAGAATTGTTAATGCTTACCTCCATAGGATACAACTTTATCAGAGTACAGTGCTAATGTACAGTTCCTTTTGCATGTAATCTTACAGATGCAACTCATTTTTAAAGTTACATAGGTCAGCACTTTTCCCCCCACCCCATTTAGTGAGGTTGTTTTATGCATTTGTAGTAGAATTAAATTGTTTAATTCTACATGCAGGATTTTATAAGGATATAACTTTTCAAACCAGTTTGGTAAATATGTATGGGAATGACTGCTGGATCGTATGATAAATCTATTCTTTGCTTGGGAATAAATTTTCAAGCTATACTTCAAAGTGGCTGTATCACTTTTCATTCCCACCAGTATTGAATGAGAGGTTTTAATGTTCTGTATCCTCAGCAACATTTGGTATTGTCTATTTTTGGGTTTTAATCACTCTGTTGTACATGGAGTGATATCTCACTCCTGCATAAATTTGCAGTTCCCTGATAAGAAATGATGTCAAACATCTTTTAAAATGCATATGTGCCATCTATATATTTTCATTGGTGAGCTGCCTGGTAAGAGCTTTTACCCATTTTCTAATTGGGCTGTTTATGCTTTTTTGTTCTTGTTGAGTTATAAGAGTTCTTCATGTACTGTGGACACATATTCTTTATCAGAAATGTGCTTTGAAACATTTTTTCCTAGTATGCAGCTTGCCTTTCCTATTCTAACATTGCCTTCTGTACAGTAATGGTTTTTATTTTAATAATGCCCAATTTATCATCTTTTTTTCTGTCAGCAATCAGTGCTTTCAGTGTAGTATCTGAAAACACATTGAAAAAGCCAAACCAATTTTCTACTATGTTTTCTTCTGGAAGTTTTATATTTTTGCACTTTGCATTTAGGTTTATAGTCCAATTTGTCTTAACATTTGTGTAAGATGTAAGGTTTATGTCTAGGTTCATTATTTTGCATACAGTTGTCAGATTATTCCAGTACCATTTATTGAAAAGCTATCTGTACGCCATTAAATTAGCTTTGTGCCTTTCATAAAAATGAATTAATTATATTTGTGTAGGTCTATGTCTGAGTTCTCTATTATATCCCACTGACCTATGTGTCTATTCTGTCACCACTACGATGTTGTCTTGATTCCTAAACTTTTATGTTAAGTGCTGAAATCATGTAGTATGAGTCCTCCAACTTGGTTTTCCCTCTTCAGTAACTGTGCTGACTCCTCTAAGTCTTTTGCCTTTCCTTATGACATTTAGAAACAGTTTGTCAATATCTGCAAAATAGCTTTCAAAGACTTTGATTGACATATTTCTAAATATGTACATCAAGTTGGAAAGAATTTATATCTTAACAATATTGAGTTTTCCAATAGTAAACATGTAATAACTCTTAATTTATGTATATTCTTTTTGATTTCTTTGTGCTTTCCAGAATACAGATCTACTTAGAATCACATTAGCACTAAGTGTTTTTTGTTTGTTTGTTTTGTTTTGTTTTTTAAGTAAGGAAGTTTCCACTTATTTCTAGTTTGCTGAGAATTTGTATCATAAGCAGGTGTTGGCTTTTGTCAAGAGCTTTTTCTGAATCAATTGATATTTAATTTACCATTTAATATGGTAAATTGCTATGATTGATTTTTTAAACGTTGAACTCCTACTTTGCTTCCCTTGCATAGTCCTTGCTTGGCATATAATTTTTTCTTACATTTTTGGACTCATTTGAAAATATTTTATTTTGAACTTTTGGGTCTCTGTTCATGAGAATTTTTGGATGATAGTTTCCTTTCCTTGTAATCTCTTCTTCTGGTTTGGTATATGGTAGGTTTAGCCTCAGAGAATGAAGTAGAAAATGTTGCTTCTGCTTCAGTTGTTGTTGGATGGAATATTCCATAAATGTCAATTAAATCAAGTGGATCTAAAGTGTTGTCCAGGTCACCTACATCCTTACTGAATTTCTGCCTGCTTTATAGATCTGAAACCAGAAGAAGTATGTTGAAGTCTCCAACTATATTTATATATTTGTATCAAAATAAAAATTATAAAATGGAAGGGAAAATAGATTTAAAATAAAAACCAGTGACTAAAATATTAGAATATAGATCAGGGGCAAGGCGAGTAAAAATCCATCATGGCTGTGCTCTGAGTGGTGGGAAAAGTGTGTCCATGAATATTAAGTCCTTGAGGGCAAGGTGTGGCAGGTTCACGTTTTCCCTTCACGGTAACAAATTTTGGGGAAGGAACTGCTCCATTGGGACCATGTTTCACAGCCTTCCCCCCGCTTTACATTTAGACAGGATAAAGTGACGAGTTGTAGCCCATAGAACGGTAGCAGATGTAAAATATATACATTTCGAACCAGAGTTTGCGAGGAAAATGTGAATTCAACTTTTCTCCTTTCATTTCAGACTTGATGACAAAAAACTCAGGGTAATTTTGGAAGATATTTTTCTACATGGCTCGGTTTTGTAGTCTGGAACCCCAAAGACTGTGTGGAACAGAACACTGTTCACCTACCCCTGGAATGGCATATAACTAAGAAATTATTTTTCTTTAGTGATTCAACCACTGTTTTGGGTATATATTTGTTAAAGTGCATATTTTTACCATAACAAATATAATAATCTACTGCCCTCCTTTCCCACAAGACTTGGAGGAACAGAATAAAGGACAACTGGTAGATGCAGAAAATGACGGGCAACTTCAAAAATAAAATAAAACAAAACTACAACAAAAATAACAAAAGTTTAAAATACAGGCTTATTTAGGACTGTCACTTAAAGAGAAAGTCATATTTCTTCCCAGCAGCATGTAATTAGAATCTAGTCGTTTACATGATGTTGTAACTATTTTCTTAATTAACTCTTAAGTGTTTGGAGAAATGTAGATGAAAAACTTCCCTCACTTAAAGTACAAAGGACATATTCTTATCTGAATGTGCAATGTTTTGTTCATGTAATCCCCATTAACACAAAATGAGAAAAGGTATACACATAAATTCTTTCTCATTAAAGTAAAATTATGCAGTTTAGCACATTTAGTGTTATATTTAAAAGTATATACCATGAATTGACAATTAAAATGGCTTAAACCCATTTTCAAGTAATTGGGAAAAATTATCTCCAAGACACACACACACACACACACACACACACACACACACACACACACTCTCTCTCTCTCTCTCTCTCTCTCTACCTCTCTGTCTCTCTCTATTTGTGCTCTTTCCTAGGAAATAAAAATGAATTAATGAAGATAATTCTTGATATAGTACCAGATATTTAAAAATCTATTCATCAGATAAAAGACAAAAGATTAAAAGAGGATTGAACCCTAACAAAGTAGCTTCTTTAGCATATCAACATTATGAAAATAAAATTATAGGTAACAATTTTGTCAGAAATATAAAAGGTAATTAAAGAAGATGAATGGATTCACAGGTTTTAGATTACAAGGGCCCCAAATTGTACAGTTCCTCGTGAGCCCTGATGCCAATCAACTTCTCTCCAATGCTGACTTTTCATTTAGCAATTAAAAGAGTAATTGTCATTCGACGTTATATGCTATGCTTGAGTTCAAATTCAAAACTCAAATTCACGTCATAATATATTAAAACTAACAATTGTCAAGGGAAGTCTTATTATAACAATGGGTCTATTTTCAGCCTAGCGCTTATGTGTAAGTCCCTTCTGAGCTGGCTGGACAGGAACATCATGACATTGATTCTAGTCCCTCAGTGCTTATCTGTGATAGACAGAATCTGGAGAAACCTACTTCACTCAAGTATTATATAATATATGAGGAAGCTAATAACAAAAGTAGCAATAGCCAAATTTTATTAAACACTCTACATTGAAGGAGATTTACTAGCCATTTTGCATTCTTTATCTTATCTAACTTTAAAAATGAGATAGATGCCCACTATTATTACAGTTTAATAGATGAGGAAACTGAAATATCAAGAGGTTTAGCCAACTCCCCAAATGATAACAACTCATAATTTAGAGCTGAGACTTGAACCCAGGTATCTGTATTTTCATGTTCTTTACCATGTTTTGCACTGAACTGCAACCACATTCTCTCTTTCCTTATTAACCCACTGATAAATTGTGGTTGTAGCCTATTTCAGTGTCTTTTTTGAGTTCTCTGTCTTTTTTCTTCACTATTCCTTTCAAATCCTCTTTCTGCCTGCTGGGCTTCTTTTTAACTCATATTTCTATGGTCAGGAATTTAGATCAGCATTACTACATTACCAAGATAAAAATGTGGGTGATAGTCTTTACAGGAACCCACGTGATTTTGAGATAAAGACAGTAGGGGTATCTTTGTATCTCTGTAATATATCATCAGTGAATATCTGATCAATAATATTAGGAAGGCTAGAATAGGGTCCAAAGGTCTGACTTGGTATATCTATTTTTTTGTGGCTGCTTTGGGAAACTAGCACAAATTGAGTGGCTGAAAACAACAGCATTTTTTTTTTTCTTCTCTCACTCCTAATTCTGGAAGCCAGAGCTTGAAATCTACATGGTACAGGGCCAAAGTCCCTTGGGAGAATGTAGGGGAGAATCCTTCCTGGACAATTACCACTTCAGGTGGTTGTCGGCAACCTTGACTTTCTCAGCTGGTATCCCCATCATTCCAGTGTCTGCCTCTGTCTTTATGCCACTTGCATGGGACCCCCATAAAGTTCCCTCATGATCCTTCCTAGTCAGCAGTCCCTGAGGAGAACCAATCCTCTCACATCAATCACTAGATTAGTTTCAACTAAGCATATAGTTGAATAATTCATGAATTAAATGTATACAAATTCATAAAGTTCATAAATATAGTATTTATATAACTGTATCACAGAACCACTATCCACCAACCTCCAAAGATGTAATTCTCTGATGATGCATGACAGAGTGATTTCAAATTCAGAACCTCGTTTAGACCACTGAAATCATGCACTATGGTCAATCGCCCTTTCCAAACACTGGTAAGATAGGCATAAGCTACTCAAAATGCCTTTTTACATATTTTATGAGCAAATAATATTGTAGAAAGCTACCAAGAATGTAGGTTTTATTGATTTAACCACATTAGCTGAATGTATGCACTTTGGGAAAGGAAAAGGAAAGTTATAACTAAATAAAATCATATAACCTGCTAAAATTTGGTAGGAAAATAGTATGTAGAAATACCAATTAATTCTAGGATTCCTAGTAACTCAATACATTAAACAAGTTATTTTAATTTGTTTAATTGTCACCAAGTGCTCTAAATTAGAAAATAAACATTACAAAGATATGTTCTGCTAGACCTAGATAGTAGCTTCGAGAATATTGACTCCTATAACATGTTATATAAAACATTAAGGACTGTATAATTAATAATATATAATCAACTTGAAATTTTATAATTATTTTCCTAGTTACAGGTAAAGGTATCACCATATGTGTATTTCTTTAAGTTAAATTGTATTAGATTATATGAAAATCAGTGCTTATAAATATAAACCGCATTTTTAAGGTAGATAGTGTAAAAATTGAATTTTTTGTAAAACCATCTCTTTAGCAAGGACAGCTTGTCACAGTTGCTGACAGCATATCGACCTAAATATTAAACTTCACATTGTCTTGACTATATTTTGTACCTTCAAATTGCTGAAAAGCAAATTTTTAAAATAGTTTTGTGGTACAATATATTGATCTTCTTACAGAAATTTTTGGATGCAAATGTATACAAGTATGCTTTATAATTTCAAAGGCCAATCACAGCCCAAATTCCCAACTGTTCTTTTAACCTCCATATCCCACAGTATGCTCCCTGGCGATGCTCCTTGGAAGTTCTGGAAGCATTTAGAGCTTCTTGCCTTTTCTCACAGCATTGCACGCCCACCAGCTCTGCAAGGCAGGGCTTGCATTGTTACCCTCCATCGCCCATTGTGACAATTCGGCACCACGTTTCACTTGGAAGTCAGACTCTGTGGATTTCAATCCTCGCTCACCACTTAGTGGCTCAGTGACCATGGGCAATTTTATTTATTTTTCTATGCATCATTGTCTTCATATGTACATAGGAATACCATTAATAACTATCCCATAGAGTTGTTGTGAACATTCAATGAGTTGAAAGAGTGCTTAGAAGGGTGCCTGGTACCTTGTAAGTATTTAACAAAACTTACTCAGTGAGTGATGGTGATGATGATGATGATGATGATGATGATGATGATTTTAATACGCTGTGTAAACTTTTTGTTAAAGTTAATTTAATAACTATTTTAATTAATTAACACATTAAATAATTTAATTATCTCAATTTAGCCCTGTAGCAGGGTGGCTAGAACTTATAGTTAATATGTGCTATTTGCACAGATAATGATAAAGGACAGAGTTAGGAGATTAAATATGCTATGTACTGCCTGCCATGTGACAAGGGCCAAACCAAATATTGAAGATGAAACAGGGAACAAAATATATGAGTAATATAACAAGCGTTAGCCATCTAGCATATATTAAGGAGGTATATACGATATGACATGAACATACTAAATGATAATCACTGTACATATCCCATTCTCCTCTCTGATCTCTTATGTATAGAATATGCAACTTTTAAAGTTAGTTGAATACAGTTGATTTTCATGTATGAGCCACAATTTCTTACTTATATGTTCAAATCTAGGAGCACAGTTTCATGTTTTCTATATTTTTACCACCTTAAATTTAATTATGTCTCAATTTTAGACTTAGGTGCTTTAGCAAGCAGATAAATCCTATAATTGTTATAATGTTTAGCTAAAGTTGGTATACTATGAAAATTTTATTCATGACTCTGGGGACCTTCAGAAGATGCTCCTTTCTAAATTAGCACAACCTTGAAATAAAAATGATAGGAGTTAAAATCATACTGTAATAATTAGGGACTGAACTGTAGACCCTTAAGCATTGCAGGATCTTTTTGAACTGAAACCTACCTCTTTCAGGAAAAAGACATACATAGTCCAACACTTCTCCCTCACATCCCTGGGAGCAAAGCAGTAAATCTTTACAGGGTCTTTTGAGCTCGAGAGGATGGAAGAAGTCACTTTCCCATGAATAGAAAGAAAAGAGTTTCAGCTGAATTCAACCTTAAAAGCCACTACAGAAAACATGGCTTTTGAGAAGGACATCAACTAAACATGGAAGGAATGAGTCGAATACAGTAGAATGGATGGGCGTGCAAAAGGGAGAATCAGGATCCATTATATTATCATCTCTAAGGATGCTAGCGATATCAATATCAGCGAATACAGCTCCCCTTCACTCTCACTGCTCACCTATTCCACTGCCATCACTACCACTACAGAATCAAAAATCACAGAGTGAACACTGCTGTGTGATTAAAACATAAAATACATTAGATTAATGAACTTTTTGTAACAAGCTGTATGCTTAACTGAAAACATAAAATAGTTAACACCCATACAGCATTTAATATGTGAACAGTAGTATTCTAATTGTGCAAATACTGCATATATTAACTAATTTAATGCTCACAACAACTGTGAGGTACTGCTATTTATCCTCATTTTACAGATGAAGAGACTGAGGTGCAGAGAAATTAAGTGACTTGCCCACAGGAAGGACTCTAGCATCTGATCACTGACCCTTCATGGTAACTCACGGTCATGTCCCATTCAGCCTCCTGCCACAAATCCAGATAGATATGAGTTCAGCAAGAACGCTGATAAGACTGATAAGAAGCCTAGAGGTAACAAAACTTCCAAGAAAACAGAACTGTTAATGAGTCATCTGTGAGTAAATTCTGAATTCCTTTTTTCAATGCCTTTCTCAATCTGGCATCTTGCACAGCCACTAAATAAATTTTCAAAAACAACAAGCAGCAAACATAATAAAACCCACGGAAGTTGTTTATTTGCCTGCTAAGCTATAGCTATAAATTCACATTTCTATCCTTGAGCAACTGAATTTATAATCCCAGCCAACATGGATGAGAAATTCTCAAAATGTTTAGAGACCCCCTGCAAATATCTACACATTCTTGTAACAGTTTAACACTATCTCCTACTTCATCTGCATTGAGACACTGTATCTACTTTCTGGACAGAGAATCCCTGATGACCAGGCTGCACCACAGTTATCTTCCCTGATCATGTAATTGTACACAGATGTAATAGCACTTTAGTTTTGAGTGAAAATATTCTTCCTACACACCACACAGGCTGTGGTTTCCTCTTAAAAATATTGAAGAACCAGTGTGGACGAAGAGAGATATACATTATGGCCACTGTTTAATGAGACAATAAGGAACATTATGAGCTTATCATGATATTGATCACATCCTTCTCTGAAACACAGGTTTGCATACATGTGTATACATACATGCATACATATACTCTATTTTGTCTTTTTGGAGGCAGTGACTTTGTCTAAATCATCTCTTCTCTTTTCTTCTCTCTCTCTCTCTCTCTCTCTCTCTCTCTCTCTCTCTCTCTCTCTCTTAAAGTTGTTACTACAAAGTCTGGCTGAGAGGAATCACCCAATAATAATTGCTGAGCAAAACAAATATCAATATATCAATATAAAGAAAAAATATTTAAACTGACAAAACTGTTTTATATATGTCTAAATTTTAACTATTCCAGAGTGTATAAACATCTTTCTAAGTCCTTTCATATTCTGAATGAATCAATAAACTTCTCAACAAATTACCATCCATGGTCTGAAGACTGTCTTCAGTGAGTCAGACTTCATTTGTTATGGATTGATAAAATTTCTTAAATTTATAGATCATGTTACTATGTTCTCTGGAGTTTGGGCTCTGTACTCACACAGTCCTAGACACTGATTCTACTGAGTGAATAAGGTTTAATCTTTTACATGTCCATGCCTCTGTTTTCCTCATATTTGAAAGAAATAATACAACCTTATAGTGCTTTGGGGAGGATCAAAGGGAAATAAAATATATAAGCACTAGTACTTTTAACCTATCAGTAAATGTTATATGCTATCATTATTATTATTTCAATCAGTTAATTTTAGGTTCACATTAACCCTTGAGATAGCTGAGAAAGGCCAACTTAATTGCTGAAATTCTTACAGCAATTAGTAAGTAGAAGATTTATGGTTCTTTTATCAAATAGTCTTTTAAAACTGAATTTGATTTAGGAGTTAGATCATTTTTCATACCTAAGCCTCAGGCTACTTTGGCCATTATTTTATATTTTTAAAAACACACTAAAAGACTATGGTCAAGTCAGCATTTCTAAAATTGGTATTCCCTGGGATATGCCCACATATGCATCCTCCTTCCTAAATAAAAAAGATGAGAGATTTTCAGTTTACATTCACACAGATAAAGAGCTCGGGAGTCATCTCTCCCATCCTGCCAATAAGGAGCAAACTGAACAAACTTAAAACCAACAATTCTTCTTATTTCAGTCAGAGAATTGAGGTCACAGGGAAAACTTCTGCCCCCAAAACTAGACAACAGGAGACGACAGTGAGTCACACAGCCTATGGGCTGTAGAAGATACTGGAGCCAGTAACTGTTACAGGCACTTAAACATTAATTTACGAATTGCTGGAAGATGATTGTAAGCTAGTGTCAGAATTAAAAACCCCTAGAGCCCAGTGTTAGGGAGGTCCCTCATTCTCAAAAGAATAACTTACAAGAGCCCCTCTAGGTTCTCCTGGTGAAGACTGGATTATGCTTAGATGAGCAGGAGGGTAAAGTAGCCATTTTCTCATATGTCCAGAGCTTTCTGTCTAACAAAAGCCTTCTCTGCAGAGAAGCTACTTTACCAGAACCTTCTCTGACTTAGGCAAAGAGGAACTGGCAACAGGAAGCCCCTGTAGGTTTTCTAAATGGAACTTCATTAAAATTAAACAAACAAAACAAACAAACCAACAAACAAAAACCCAACTTCTGCTGTGGAAACTGTTAGCAGAAAGAAAAGACAAGCCACTAAACCAGACTAGAAGAACATATTTGGAAAACACATATCAGATGAAACATTTATATCCGAATATACAAAGAACCCTTAAAATTCAATAAGAAAACAGACCACTCAAATAAAAAGTGAGTGAAATATATGAACAGACACCTCCCCCCAAAATATATGCAAATGTAAATAAGCATATGAAAAGGTGTCTAATATTGTATGTTATTAGAGAATTTCAAATTAAAAATGAGATGCTAGAACACACCTATTACAATGGCTAAAATCGAGAACACTGTTAACAACCAATGCTGGTTTTCATACAGAGCAACAGAAATTCTCATTCCTTGCTGGTGAGAATGCAAAATGGTACAGCCACTTTGGAAAGCTGTTGGGCAGCTTCTCTGAGAGCTAAACATAGTATTAACCATATGATCCAGTAATCCTGCGCCAAGGTACTTACCCAAATGAGTTCAAAACTTATGCATCCACAAAACCCGGCACATGGATGTTTATAGCAGCTTGATTTATGATTTCCAAAAACTTGAAAGCAACTAAGATGCCCCTCATGAGGTAAATGTATAAACAAACTGTGGTGCATCCATACAATGGGATATTATTCACTGATGAGTAATCAAGCCAAAAAAATATAAAGAAACTTGAAATAAATATTTCTAAGTGAAATAAGCTAGTATGCAAAAATTATATATAGTATGATTTAAACTATGTGACATTAAAAAAAAAAAAACAAAATACTATAGACAGTAGAAAGATCATTAGTTGCCAGGTATCTGGGCTGGGGAGGGAGGAAGAATGAACAGATGAAGTATCAGTAATTTTAGGACAGTTAAACTACTCTGCATGACACTAATGGTACATACAGGACTCACAGAACTATACAACACAAAGAGTGAAGCCTAGTATATAGACTATGGACTTTAGCTAATAATAAAGATTGGTTCATTAATTACAAGAAATGTATCCCAGTAATGCAAGATGTTAAAATAGAAACTGCAAGAGAGGACAGAGGGTATACATGGAAACTCTGCACTATCTGCTCTGCTTTTTTTTCTAATAACATAAAACTGTTCTTTAAAAGATAGTCTATGAATAACAAAAAAATTATGAAAAATCTTTTAACTATGCAACCATTAAAAATGTTTCATTGGACATTCATTTGTTAAAGACTTTGAGATATATTTCAATAAATATTTTGTTTAACCCAATGTTTCCCCAACTTATTTGACAATTAATATATTTCTTTTAGCAGAATGCCCATTTTTATAAAGGATATTATTACATCATACAATACATACCAAAGCATCATGTTGCTTTTTCACTGACATTCACACATCCCTAGATGGAACCACTAGCCTCATAAAAAACAAGAGACAATCACTACCTTTTTATATTTTCACTCAGGCATCTTGCTTAGTGAGGTATCACTGCATGGCAGTTTCCCCTGCAGATTTACTGACATTTAGGAGTCAACAGGGGTCCCAAGTCCTGTACAATCATTTTCCTTCCTCCTTTGTCTACACATTTTTATCTTCCAATAGTATGACTTTTATTTACTATTTATTGATTGTCCTGTGTTTATTTTTATTTCCATCTTATTGTAGTCTGGTAACAGTTTTATCTCATCGTAAATGGAATATATCCATGTCTCTGAAACCCTTTATCAGCAATGGTATGATTTAATAGATAAAATTTGAACCAAGTGCTATTAACCAGGCACACTTCTTACCTTCGGCCCTGTCTATGACCTTATCAACAGATAACCTGCATATTACTGTATCTCTCCATCACTTCTAACGTCATCCTAGCAATCCATTGAATACAGGATGCTTCTCTCTTAATTGCCAACCCATTGTTTACATGTAAAAGGCCTGTCCTAAATTCATAAATGTTCTCACATCATTTTTTCACTGTCAGAAATTTTTCCCAGTATGCTTAGTAAGGTATTTACCCTTGTGTAAATGAGTCACTCTTATACCATAAACTTTCTGCTAGGGTAGCCATGTATATTTTGATATAGACACATATTGATGAGATTTCCTTTCATTTTTGAGGTCAAAATTTATTGATCAAGGAGAATTTAGAGGAATTGAAATATAAATAGCAGAACCATACAGCTTAAACACGATTAGGATTCAAATCAATCTTAGTTATTATAATGAGAGTGAGTACTCTACTCCCCAGTGAACATGCTGTCATATTACTATTGCTGTCAAACTTAATTGAACAGCTTTCTCAACACTTTAAGACTGCATACTAAGTTGGCCTTTAACAATTAAGATATTCAAAATTTAAAAAAAAATAGGAAATAAATAAAGAAATCCACTACCTTCATTCTAATGAACACATTCAAATTATTTGGGGAAATCAGTCTGGTGATTGGAAAAGGAAATTGACTAACAAAATATCTGAATTGAGAAAATAGAGGGATATGTATAATTAAAGGAAACAAGAGCAGCAATATGATTCAAAATCATACAGTATACAATATAATTAAATTAAACCCAGTCCTATCCTTCATGTGTCTATTTCAAATTTCACCCTCTTATGTTATTTAGTTTGAATAAATATGCGTAGGTAATAGCTAATTAAATTCAGGCAGAAACAACCCTTTTGAAACAGTCAATTGTGTAATGGTTTTGTCTTTTTGTGTGTTGCTCACTCTGAAAATAAATGCAGACATATCAGTGGATATAAAGGAAAGAATATCATAAGGTCACTGTGGAGACAATACATAAAGAATGATTTTAAATTTGGCCTTTTCTAACACTTCTGAGATAATGATCATTTGTCTAAGAAGGATTTCCTTAAAACTTCAAGTCATACTGTAAATGCTCTCTCACCAATATCACTCATACAATGAACTTTTTTTTTT
>NW_017732757.1:215539-219991 GCF_001890085.2 Hipposideros armiger | reverse complement strand
TCACTTATATCCCTATGAGGTCACATATTTGCAAGAGACTAAAACATCATGGAAACCTCAGTATTAATATCATAACAGTAAGACACATGTTCTATGAAGAAGCACAAACATTGCAAAGTGTTTCATTTAAGGTTAGAAGTATGGAGGGAAAACTGCCTACCAGTTAGTATAGGTGCCATTATTAGGATTTGGGAAAATTCATTTTTTACATTACTCCATCTCACATATTTGTTTTTTATTTAGCTATTTTATTTTGAATGTAAGCCACATGTGTTGCCTGAATGCATATATTTAGAGTATTCTATAGATTCTCCGTCATAAGGAAGAAAATGTCAACGTGCAAATAGAGGAACTGAAACACAAAACTTACAAATCAAAGAACCTTAACTGTATGTTGATCAAAATAAATTGTTTCCATTAACAACTGTTTCCTTCTTCTTCTTATTTTTAAAATGGCGCCTGCATTAATTTCCTGGGCTGCTATAACAAAGTACCATAAACTGGATGGCAGAGAACCACAGAGTTTCATTGCCTCACAGTTCTGGAAGATAAAAGTCCCCAAATCAAGGTATCAGCAAAGACACGCTCCCTCTGAAGGTACTAGGGAAGAATTCCTCCTCACCTCTTCTAGCTTCTGGTAGCCCCAGGTGTCCCTTGGCTTACGGAATATGACTCCAATAGTGACATGGCATTTTCTCTATGTCTTTCTTCAGTGCATGTCTGTTTCTGTGTCCAAATGAACCCTTTTTAAAAGGACACAGTCATGTTGCATTAGGGAGCACCTTAATAACCTCATCTTCACTTGATCATCTGCAAAGACTTTATATCAAGATAAAGTCACAGTCAGATAGTAAGGATCATCTTCAACATCTTTTGGGGAACACAATTCAATCCATAATAACTCCCCAAAGCCAGCAGTGCAAAATCCCTTTCTTAGGACCACATCCTTATGTTCATTTACTTAATTATTCATTCAGTTCGATGTATGCTTGCTTAAGTATAGCAGTCCCAGAAAATGCTCATGTTTTAATTGTTGGAGTTACCTTTTGAAAAGGTAGTCGCTGTATTCTTTCATAAAATTATAAATATTATAATCCTTAAAAATATTATAATATTTTTATATTATAAAAAATATTATAATCCTTTCTGGTGTCATAGGTGTTCTAATTTACAATCATTCTCTGTCTAAGCATCAAGTCCTATATCCATCTTTTAATAACCAGTGTAAAGATAGTCAATAATGTTGCTGTTAATATGAGTGTAGACCGTTACTTCTCCTTGCATCCTGGAATTATTTCATCCACAGCAAATGCTGAACACTGCTGCCAGCATCTGCAGTACCCTCAGCTGGCTCCCCTAAATACCTCATGTTGGCACTCTAACCATCACAGCAACTTCCTTCCTTCTAAATCCCTACTATTTCACCACCATCATCACAGATGTTAAAGAAACATCTTAAAAAATNACAGTATTATTCAACATCAGTTTCAGGAATACAATGCGGTCGTCAGGCCTCTACATACAATGAACTTTTAAGAGAAGACCACACTGTTAGTAATTTTTACAAATATTTCATCACCACCATCACCATCATAATTAACTCCTACTGACTTTTTCCATATCTGTTTTATTAAATTCTTAGGGGGGAAGGGATTACAGCTGCCAATGTATTTTAATATTTGAAATTTTTTAATATAAAATGGTCATGTTCTTGATAACAGTTATATACTCTACACATCTATTTGAAAAAGACAAATAGAGACTGCTTTAATTTTTAAGATTGATCAACACAACTTAAGAAATGTACAGATGGGTGAATCAAAATAGGAAATAGTAATAGTCAAAATAGTAACAATAATCTCTGAGGTGCTTATATAGTCTGTATACTTTATAGGTTTTTTACATCCATCTTATCCATCTATGTTCTTTATGCTCATAGTAACACTAAGAAACAGAAATATATGAGGACTAAGTAAATTTTTTCATGAATACACATAGGTATTTAGAAGAAAAGTAAGCATTATAAAACAGATCCTTTTTTTCTTTCACTATTCTAAGCACTAGTTCAAAAAGTGAATATTATCTTTCTTTTTGAAACCACAATTTTCCAAATTATAATAAAAACAATTCTGCCACAATTAGGCTACAAAACTATAAGAAAGGTAAATATTACCATGTCCACTATATGAACCCAGTAGCTCAATTTTAAGAAAACCTACTCAGCTGCAAAATGGTAGAGACAGCATTTTCAAATCAGAGAAACTAGATTCATAAATTTAAATTTATAAAGCAATTTACTCAAATATTCAGATCATTTGATTCAAATCTGTAATTATATTTTTAAATGCAATGTTTTGTAATAATGGATCAACTTAATGATTTCTTTCATGTTGTTTCTGTTTGGCCTCAGATTGTTTAGATGACTATGTCCTTTTCCTGATGTAATGTAAAAGGAAAAATCATTTCTATACTTGGGGATTTTAAGTAGGTTTGTTCTTATCAAATAAAAGTTTTCTTTAATTAGACTAAATCTCATACTTAGAATTTCCATAGCAAGAACTAACTGGAGCAGAGACAAATATTCCCAGTACCATTCTAGGTTAAGGGAAATATTATTATAATTAAGTGTATAAGTTAGGCCTGTAAAGGTCCCATTATATCACCTATAACACAGGTAGCTATATTAGAAATTACAACTCATGTATGAGAATTTAATCATTTGCTTAATAGTGAAATGTGGTGTTTGACCCTAAGGGAGAAGTGAAACTAAAATGGCCTCTTGCGATTCACCCAGAGAGAGCACAAACTCTTTTTTCTATAAGGGCTAGCTTTACTGCCCATGATTGCTCTAGATCCCATTAAAATGCTTCAAGCATATTGCTTATGTCTGGACTGGATGGTGCTATGAAAACAATCAAACCCATCTCCATAGTCTCCATTCCTTTTCTTACTCCTAAGTTTGCATTCTCTCTCTAAGACACTTTCAACAGTCTTCTACAGTCAGACCCATTCTATTAAAGTTAGTTCCACCGTGCGTGGCCATGCATTATTTAGAAATAACTACTATTGTAGTAATGGAATCATTGATTAAATTATATTAGGCTTTATATTTGGTTTTGAAAAATAGGCCAGCATTTGAAGAGGCCAGAAAAAAGTATTTTGCTTTGACACAATGAAATAAGAAACCACCATGGATTCTTGAGTATTGAAAACAGTTTGGGGGGAAAAAAATATTGTATCTCCATTTCATAAACTGCTTTATCTTTTTTTTGTACATTTCTTCACCTGTAAAATGACACTGACAATCTAAATCTTCCCTGCTGTGACTTTGTGAGGTATGACTAATGATGCTACCTCATGCTGAAAACAACAACGACAAAGCTTTATATTTAGTATAAGTTGTGACAGTAAAACAAGTGCATCAGAAAAGCCTTTGAGCAAAATCACACATTTCCACTTCCATATTTTGGATTATTGCATGTCTATTTTGAACATGCACAGAACTTGCCAAGACAAAGGCTATCGGAGCATTTTCTTGTGCCCCAGTATACCTGTGATGAAGCTTATCTTGTTTATCAGTTTCACAAAAGAGAAAATAACATTCTCTTGATTTATTAATTTAAAAATAGAACTAAAAAAGTTGAATTACCTGACAGATGAGGGAAGAATTACAGGATCCTCTGCAGATACCAATTAGAAATATTTGGCACAATGTTATTTCCTGCTCATACAAAATGCTAGAACTGGAGAACAAAATTAAACTTTAAGTGCTTGGAGAAAGATTGTAAACTTTTAAGTGAAATGATGAAAAAAGCATCTGTGACAAGATGATTTGGCTACTTAAACACATGTAAGGGAAATATTGTTTACCTAGAAAATGTTAATTTTATTTTCATCAGCAGGAAGAGACAGAGGATACTTACAACAATAGAGTTTATAAGCAGAATGCAATTAATTTTTATTCTGAATGAAAGGCCTTTTATTATTCTGGATCAAGGACAAAGTAGTTTACACCTTAATAAGATTTCCTCAAGGACTTTCAAGAAATCAGAATAGCATACATTCGTGCAGCTTTTTATAAAGTTATCCATAAATCCAATTTTTATTTTTTCATCCTGGTGCCTCATTTCAATTTAAAATCTTACTTACCCTCATCTTTTCTTATTTTCCCATGAAAAATACTAGGTTTATTAAATCGTATAATTTTTCAGGTTTGATTGTTAAGTATTTATATTGGCTCACCACCTGATAATCACTATGTATTCAGATTAGCCAACCAGTACAAACGCATAAACAATAAGCAAACAGAAACTTTAAAGAACTGATGGATATATGTTTAAGTCAGAATTTCCTAACAGTATGCATAATAAGATTAAGCTGATTTGCAAATATATCTTTTTTTTTTTAAAGATTTTTTTGGGGGAATTGGGGGGATGGGAACAGTGCTGGGGA
>NW_017732757.1:194774-207103 GCF_001890085.2 Hipposideros armiger | reverse complement strand
TTTTTAGACCCCAAATTTTTTGAAAAAGGGTGCATTTTATACATGGGGGAATATGGTATGCACTGAGGCCAGTGTTTAGTCCACCCTTCAAAGCAATTTTGGAACTCTTTTTCTGGAATGGTCATCAGAGCTTTAGTCGTATGATCCTTGATGTCCTGAACATCATCAAAATGTCTTCCTTTCAATATTTCCTTTATCTTCGGGTAAAGAAAGAAGTAATTGGGGGCCAGATCAGGTGAGTAGAGCGGGTGTTCCAATACAGTTATTTGTTTACTGGCTAAAAACTCCCTCACCGTCAGTGCTGTGAGAGCTGGTGCATTGTTGTGATGCAAGAGCTATGAATTGTTGGCGAAAAGTTCAGGTCATCTAACTTTTTCACGCAGCCTTTTCAGCACTTCCAAATAATAAACTTGGTTAACTGTTTGTCCAATTGGTACAAATTCATAATGAATAATCCCTCTGATATCAAAAAAAAGTTTAGCAACATTGTTGCAACAAGTTTGTGAACTTAATTGTTACATCTTGTATAACTTCATTCAAGAGTGATACATTGCTGACATTTTCATATTACTCACTACTGTTGCCCTGGGCAATTCTTTATAGAACATCAGGAATGCCCTTAGAATAACTAAGACATATTAAATATAAGCAACTTCTAAAGAAAAGCACTAGGAAGGTTTCCTTACCTCAACACTTCAGAATTTAGGCCAATACTATTTTATTCTAGAGCACTGAAAGTTAAGCTCACTGTTTTGGATGAAAAAATCAGAAAGTGAAAAATAATCAGGAACAAAATATTTTTAAAAGTGTCTTAATGAACTCCATGTTGTACCTATTAAATTTAAAAAGCCAAAAATAATGATAATCTTCAATAAAAATAAACATTTAGCTTAGTTTTCAGTTAGTAACAATCCAACTTTCTAAAACATTTATGAGAGAATTTTGACAATATGTTTCAAAGGCATTAATATATTTATGTATTTGCCTTGAAATGTTAAGGTTGATTATCTCTACGTGGTAAGTCACTTCTCTATTCTTCCTATTGCATATTTATTTTCTGGTTTTTCTATATAAACAGTTAATAATAATATCATTTAGAGATTATGGCAATTTTAAAGAATAACAATGTCCCAAACATTTAAAAAATCTTTATAAACTTCCCCCCCTGTTTTTAAGGATGTATATTCAACAAACTGAAAGAGAACATGTAAAATAAAATTAATTAGTTCCTGATAATGATGTACTTTTAGGATACCGTTCTACATTTTTTATCTTGCATTTTTCTTGGATCAGGCAGATAAAATAAAATAAAATAAAATAAAATGTTCATTTAAAAGTTTTATTTGTTTTCCAAAGAGCCTATCCTTGCAAAATGGCTAGAATCCATCATTTTTTTCAGCTATCTTCCCAAGTGCTACAAATGGTTGTAGGATCAAGCTTTGAAAAATTTGAATCCTGATTTCAAAATGAATAGAATAAGCCACTACATTTAAAAAAATTATCTAGAACATACATTCTGTTAAGTTATGGCAAAGCAGTTATTTTTACAATCAGAATGGGAAAGGAAATTTCTACAAAATTACTGCTGGTGAAGGCTGAATATTAGTTCAGATTAGTTGCTGTAGAACCTACATGTTTTGAAATAACTTTTTAACAATGTCATTTTTTCCCATTCTCCTCACTTTCTTTTTACTTTCTTGCTAATTATACAATGCTGCCATAGGATTTGAATACTGACATTTTTAAGAAAGCGTATGTATACATAATGAAAAAAAGTTAAATAATTGACAAATATACCTAAAGATAATTATCCTGTAGGGAAAAATACATTATGACTGTAGTGTTCATCTATGGGAATTTAAATAATTTTTCCAAATGAAATGTGGCCTTCTACATTTGGCCTTCTACATTCTTCATAAAAATAATAATAATAATAATAATAATAATAATAATAATAATAATAATAACCACTATGGTAGCCTGATACTTTCTGTAAAAATGGTTTTGATGTTTGTTGGAGCACAGTGATAACAAAGGACAGCAGCAACAACAAAACATTGAAGGGTCATATTTCAATTCCAATGCCTCAGTGAAGAAACACTAAAGGAAAGGTAAGCCCTGTCAAAGAGCGAGCCAGGACCTCTTAGAAGCGAAAGCACATGGTCTCCTGCACTGCAGCACAGCAGAACTAAAAAGACACCTTGTGCTTATTGAAAACACATTTGATATTCAAGGCCAGACCCTGATGAGCCAAGCGTGTCCTCTTTCCTGAATAGGCTGTCAAGGAGATGCTGAGGTCATTTTGGTCAACAAATACAGTGTGAAAGCAAAGGGCAGATAAGTCCAGGATAAATATTCACTCCTCCTGACATCTACCATCTCATTCTATTCAGTTTGCAAAGGAACAAGAGCTTCAGCACAAATATTGCAATTGGAACGAAAAGGCACTTACTTGGTCTGAATAAAAAAGAAAAGTTAATTAAATTGTATTCTTTTTTTTTTAGTGAAATCCACAATAATTTTGAGTGGTTTAAAGATTTAATATTTTGCATTCAGTTTATGAAGAACCACTAAATTCCAAGGAAGTCTACATATCGACTTATGTTAATTCTCCAAACTTTGTGTGAGCTAAATATTATGGAGAAAACTAAGATCATGGAAAAGAAAAATCCTTCACCCAAGGCTCTCACACAAAAATGAGATGCTGAGGTTAGAAGACAAAGAAAGGCATTACTGACTAAACCGAACACTACCCACTGTTTCACCACATTGCCTCATTTCTTTTTCTTTGATACAAAATCTTCTGCCATATCACCTTTTTTTTCCCCCCCATTTTGGTTGGAAGTCTAGTTTTAGGCAGGTAGGGGAAATGTTTAACACGGCAGACTGTCTTACTCCTTGCTTAGCTCTGTAGCCATGGCAACAACCCCTGGTCAAACACTGAACACTGAAGCCAATAAATTGCAGGATGTTTTACAGAACACTGTAAGGTTCGCCTAGTGACTATGTAATGTGACGGATCAAGATGAACCAAGCTGTCACCATATTTAAAGAAAACATGAAGAATCCTGATACACTGGGTTCCTGGATTGGAATTTGTATCTTTACGAATTCTAGGCTCTGACCTCAGGTGGGCTTCTTTGAGTGGAGGTATCTCACAGGAGAAATTGCACCTTATGTTATACTAGTAGAGGAAGAGATAGGACTTGGAAGCCTGTGACTTCTCTTATATGTGTGTATCATTTTTCTCCTGTTCTTTAATATATCTTTTACATAATAAACCTTAGCCATGAATATAACTTTAGTGGAAATACACTAGTTCTTCCAGCAAATAACCAAATGAGTTGGTCAGTATCCCTTCACCAAACAATAGTGATTAAAATATACTGTGATGTAGCTGACAGATTATATTGGCTAGATTTTGTTGCATAAAAAATCACACCCAATTTATTATCTTAATAAATAAATAAATAATAAATACTAGAGAGCCATTTAAAGGTGGCTGTTCAAGGTGTCCAAGTTACCGCAAAGGTAGGAAAGCATCTCTAGTTCTTGATCTCTATTTTGGGTTCAATTAGGTATGTTCATGTCTGTGAATCTCTTGAGTTTCATACATCTGATTCTCTGCTTCTGTTTATCAGCACAGAAATCAGCTGGGATTAGCCATTTAGAGACAGGTAGGAGACAAAAGTTTTTTACAATGGAAAGAATCACGTATGGGCCTTATTTAACATGAAAATTAAGAATAATTAATGAAAAGCTAGTAATGAAAGGTCTTATAGTATAACAAACAGCATAGAAAATAAGTTTCCTGAGGCCCAGTTTCCACTGGGCAAAAAGGATGACCATGGGCTAGCAAAGCAATCTGAGGCTGAAGGGGCCCAGTCCATACACAGGCCTAGGGAAAGCATATTCTAGAGAGGACACACTAATGATGCAGTCCATTGTGGAGGGACAGCTGAGGATTGCAGAATAGCACAGCAGCTAACCACTGAATTGAGAGCTCACCAAGGGTCGGTTCTCTTAAGAAAGAAAAATACAGAACTGTCTTTCAAGCTTCACTAAGCCTTGTTAAAAATATTACAAGATGACTAATGAATTATGGAATTGGAAATCTAGGTTATATATTTTCTGTCACAAAACTTGTGATCATTCATTGCTTTTCAGATATACTTCTGCAAAATAATCACACTATTTTTTATATACAGTTTTCAAATATAACACGCAATGTTCTACCAATGAGAAAAAATTGCATCTGTCTCACAAGTGTAGTTGTATATAATATTGTTCAAGAGTTTGAAGTCCTTTATGAAGAAATATTATAAAAATACCACATACAGACATCATGTTTAGAGAATTTTTGCTAAAAATGGATGAAGATTTGCAAATAGCTTGTGTTGTTCATATTTTATTTCTTTTTTTAAAGGGCATTATGACCATTCCCAACTAGGTTTTGTTATTAATGTAATACTCCTAATGTGACTAAGTGGACTATTAATTAGTTCCATTTATTAACTTCTCTGGTCTTCCCTTGGGAGATAATCAAAATTAATGCATAAGAACATTTCTAGCACAAACACTAAGCAACTAGGAGCACATCTCAATGAGGTCAGAGAAGTACCTCAGAGCTAATACAATTTATTCATTCATATTCAACTCATTAAAAAATTTTAACCCTCTGGTCATACATCAAGTGAATGACAACTCTTGGGTTAAAAGATGCAATTTTTTTCTGGAAAGAAAAAAATGGAACATAGGTAAATGAGGGAGGAAAAAAAAAGAACAAGGGGAAGGCACTGAAAGGTGAGAAAATGAAAAAAGTTTCTTTTCTTCAGAAGAAAATATTTTCTTTGAATATAATGAACATGTATAAAAGCTACATATTTATACTTATATATTCAGTATAAGTATAAAAAATGCTATTTTAGAGCTCAGTAATATAGCCACACTGCTCTCTGGTTTTTAATTTTGGAGCATTCTCACCAAAGTCATCCTATAATGTCTTTAATGAATGTTACATCAACTGGTATGTTTAAAATGATCTCATTAGTAATTATGTAAATGTTTTATGATAACATAGGCATGCTTTGTTTGCATTGACTTTATTCAATGTCAGAAACATTTGATTTTTGTATTAAATAGTTTGTGTTCCATTATATTTAGGGGTTATGCAATGTATTTAGAATTTCTCTCTTTTTTTAATGTTCTGATGTTTTGTTTGTGTGATTTGGTTTAATTTATAATACATGCTGCTTTTAGCCTAAAATACTTTATTAATTTTATTTTAGGAAACAGTGCATATTTATGCTAATCAAAAGACTCTGTTATATTAGCCATGAGAAAATGATTTCTGATTAAAGATTAAATAAAATTTACATTATGTAGACAAATTCTTAATTTATAATTTTCACATCATAAGCACTGTTCCTAACTATCATTAAGACCATATGATCTGATGAAATTACAGTAGTATCTGAATCATGGAATCACTAATTTAGATTATTTTAAGTAATTATTCTTCAGGAGAAGAAAGAAATCACATTATAAGCCACAAACATATATTTTTGGTACTAGATGAATGATTTTAACCTGTATATGTTCATTGATGGATGAATGGATGAAGAAAATGTAGTATATATAATACATATAATTGAATGTAATTTCGCCTTAAAAAAGAAGGAAATCCTGTCATATGCAAAAAGATAAATGAACCTTGAGACATTATGTTAAGTGAAATATGCCAGTCACAGGACAAAACTGGATGATTCCACTAATGATACTTCATGAGGTATCTAAAATAGTTGAACTCAGAAGCAGAGAACATGGGGGTGAGGAATGATGAGTTGCTAATTCCTGGGTACAAAGTGTCGGTACTGAGAGATGAATAAATTCTAGAGATCTGCTGTGCACATTACGTCTATAGTTAATAATATTGTATTGTACACTTAAACTATTTTATGTGGGTAGATCTCACGTTAAGTGTTTTTACCACAATAAAATAAAGTAAAAATAAATTTAAAAAGAAGAAGAAGAAGAAACTATATACCTATACCTGGCATGGATCCCCAGACGAGAGCACGTCCTTGAAGCACAGCTTCACCACAATGTGTAGGAGGTGTTTTCCTTGAAGCGGAACCAGGCCTCTGTCGTGCCCCCTGCAGCGCCCATGCATGCCAGGCCACGTCTGCCTCGGGGCAGTGTCCTCAGTGCTGGAGGCTGTGCTCTCCTGATGAGCACAAGCTGGAAGAAGCCCTTTAGGCTTTTCCTCCAGGGCCACGCACTTTGGGATGCACTCCAGCCGCAGCTCTTGGCTGCGAGGGACAGATGGCTGTGCCCCTTTTTTCTAGTACCTCAAGGCCAAGCTTTGGCCACCTGGGGGCCCCAGCCACCTGGGGGCTGTCCCCAGCCCTGGTCAAGATCTTCACCCACTGCATCTTCTCCACTTTGATCTCATTGGCGTTGAGCTGCTTGACCTGATAAGTAGGGGCTTGTGGACAGGCGGGTCCGGAAAGCAGCAGGCCTCCTCCATGTTGGGTGCCAGCCTGCAGACATACTGCCCATGGAGCGCATGCCGTGGGGCGGTAGGTTAGGCCACGGCAAGCATGGTACCCACGAGGGCGTTGTACAGCCGCACGCTCACTGGGCGCAGCCTAGGCATGAGGATGAACGAAAGCAGGCAGAGCGGGGAAAGGACAAGGGCCTGGGGCGCAGCCTGGCTGCAGGTGGCTGGGGAAATGTGCATCACCAGCATCCGGATCCGGTTCTGTGAGCAGCTCCTCAAGTTCTGAGCCTCCTACTGGCTACTGGGGAAGGGGATCCTCTGCATGTGGCTGGAGGCAAGAGCATGCGGAAGGCCACAGGCAGGAAGGGCAGGTATCTCAGCAGCTGTAAGCCCAGCTTTGTTGGGCAGCTTGCTCCAGCAGGTCCTCAAAGGCTGGCCAGTTGAGGTTCGCACCCAGGACGCTTAAGCTGGAGTCCTACAGTCACTGAAGGAACATAGAGATAGAGATGTAATACACCTACATAATGTATGTATATAGACACATAATATATACTAATATAAGACATATATTTTATTATACAGAGGGTGCCAAAAAATGTATACACATTTTAAGAAAGGAAAATTGTACTAAAATTGCAATACCCAATATATACTGATAGCAAAAGATGAATACAAGTCATGTTTGACTGCAATTACAAAAGGTGCTCCAAGTGGTTACCATCAGCATCCAGACACTTCTGATTACGGCGAACTACTGCTTGAGCAACATTGACCAAAGTGTCCACTTGTATACATTTTTTGGCACCCCTGTATATATCATTTTTATATATAGGTATGTATTATATTTATATCTGTATTTATATATAGATATATTCATCCATAAACACATAGGTTGTTTCCATGTCTTGGGAATTGTGGCTAATGCTGCAATTAATATGAGAATGGAGATATATCTTCGATATTATGATTTGTTTTCCTTTGGGTATATATCCGAAAGTGAGATTACAGAATCATATGCTAGTTGTATTTTTAATTTTGGAGGAACTGCCTTACTGCTTTCCATAGGGACTGTACCAATTTACATCCCAACAACCATGCACAAGGGTTTCCTTCTCTCCACATCCTCGGCAATACTTATGTCTTGTCTGAGGACAGCCATTCTAGCAGGTGTGAAGTGCTATCTTATTGTGGTGTGGTTTTGATTTGCATTTCCCCGATGATTAGTGATGTTGAGCATCTTTTTATGTACCTGTTGGCCATTTGTATTTCTTCTTTGGAAAAATGTCTATTCAGTTCCTCTGTATAGTTTGTCAAACCCTTCACTATTTTTAAAAGAATACTTGAAATAGATAATAGGATTTTTAAAAAATCAGTAGACTTTTCTAGAGCAGTTTGAGGTTTATAGTGAAATTGAGTATAAAGTTAAAAAAACTCCCAATTTTGGCTTTCCCCCCTTACACAATGTCCGCAGCATACTGCACCGGTGTGGCACATTCATTATAATTGAGCAGCTTTTCAAATAAAATAAATGTCTATCTGATGTCATGTTAAATTTTATATGAATGCTTTATCTTAAAGCTTGGTAACACTTGGGAAAAAAAGGACACAAACAATTTCAAGTGAGAAAATATTCTTGTAGTTCTTAGAAGAGATTGTCTAGATATCATCATACAATAGTGTCCTGTAATGATAAAAATGTTCTATACAGCACTATGAAACATTGTAGTCACTATCCACATGTAGCTTTTAGCCCTTAAAGTGTGGTTAGTGTCACTAAGGATTGAATTTTAAATTCTGATTAATTTAAATGTAACCTGTGGGTCTAGAGATAGTCCCTGGAATCAATTACTGTTGGAGGCTGTAGAATATGCAATATATTTTAAAATATTCTTTTTAAAACATAACTATATAAAAAAAAACAACAGAAATATAATGAATGGATAATAACTATGCCTGTGATGGCTTTGTGAAGTGTCAGCTTAGCTAAGCTGAACTACAGTGCTAGAACTCTCATTCTGTAATGATTCCAGGTAGAGTAATCTAGAGGTGATAGTTTCTATCAAACGGAGCATATGAGGGATGCCGCAGACATTTTGTAACATGCATACCAGTTATTCAATTAAATATAAATCTAGATGCTGCTATAAAGTTATTTTTCAGGTGAAATTAAATCCTCTATTCAGTTGACTAATTTCATCAAAAGAGATATTATCTTGTGCTGATCTGAATCTGTTGAAAGCTTTTTAAAAGAGGGTTTAGCCCTTCCCTGAGTTCAGAGACTCCTACCAGTAGCTGGGTTTGCAATCTCTTTCAATTCCCCAGAATGTTCCTTCCTGTCTGTCTGTTCATGCTTATGAGGTTGTAGCCTATTCTTGGCCTTCCCTTTCTGACTGCCTGCCCATTTACTTAGCCAGACACCCTGAATAATTGTGTAAGCCAATTCATTGTAGTAAGCCATATTGCTAGATGATAGATAGATAGATAGATAGAAGATAGATAGATAGAAGATAGATAGATAGATAGATGATAGATAGATAGATAGATAAGATTCATAACTTGCAACTGGTTCTGATTCTTTATTTGAAGCATGATTGATAGAACATTCAACTCTTGTGCTATTATGGAGATGGTGGGAAAAGAAAAATGCCAGGAAAGATTAAAGATCACAAAGCTAAGAAAATCTACTGTCAGAAAAATTTATGTGCAGTTATCTCAAATATTATAAGTATCTTTCTCTACCTCTTTTACATACTTCAGTCAGTAAAATTTGCATATGGGTTTTGAGAGGTAAGCCCCTGGTTGCTTTAAAATGTATAAAGATTGCAAATTTATAAAAGATTTTAATTTTTTTATAAGAGAGAAATGTAGCTCCTCATCTGTGGTTGCCATTTTGCATAGTAAGTAGCAACAGACTAACTAAACCCTGTACTCTTTGCTTCTTCATGTGAATTGATACTAATGGTGTAATATATTAGATGTTGCCATCTTTCCAGGCTAGAAAACCTATTCCTGTTGCACTCCTAGAGAATGAAATTCTAGTCAATGCAGCCTACAAGAAGAACGAGTTGAAACAAATGCCAGTGTGCTGCATTAAAGAGGAAATCATTCACCAATTTAAATAGCACAATAGAAATGGCAAACTTCAGTTATTAATTTTCCCTGAAACCCAAAGGATGGTTATAATATAAAATAAAAATGGCATTAAAAGGTAAATTAAACTAAAACTAAATTGCTGAATTTACCCCCGTTCCGTGATTTAACAATATAGCAAGCACAAAGCAATATGCTTTCAAAGTTCAACACTTAAACTTTCTGAGATATAGTGATTATTTCCATGGAGGGTGATGCAATGTTAAGATAACCATATATTCGATCAAGATCCAGAGAGCTTATTCTGAGACAGAGTTGGTAGTCAGAGTTAAAGTATACAAGTGAAACAAAACAGATGAAATATGGTGTGATGAAGGAATATACAAAAAGAGTCACAAAGAAAAGCAGTTATGCGTAGTCTTGTTCTTATATGCTCACTGGAGTATAAATTAACCATATGTTCTTTGGGGGTTAAATCTGAGAAACATTTTTGACAGATATGTTTACATATGGGTACAAATATATATGTAAATGGATTTCATCAGTAATTAGGAGTAAAAGCAAAATATTAGAAGCAACCTAAATTATGTATCTATCTATCCATATGAGATCAATTGAAAAATATCATGATAGAGCCACACATGATATAATATAAAATGTTATGCCATATTTAAAAAGGTATGAGGCTATTCTGCATATACTGACAAGGAATTAATTAATTCCAACTTAACATTGTTAAGTGAAGACAAAAAGTGTATATAGAAGGCTATGACAGGGTGATATTTGCATATACAAAGAATATTACTTGAAGGGCACATTACTGTTATATAAGCAGTTATGAGAGAGGGAGGAATAAGAGACAGGATGGAAAGGAGACTTAAACTTTTTAATAAATTCCATTCAGAAGAGTTTTAATTTTGTGTTATATATGTGTGTGTATATTACATTTTGGAAATATTTTATATAGTTTTAAAAAAGCCACATATAGTAATCACTTGAAAGTAGTGTTAAGGGTAGGATACATGTGGGTGTACAAGGTGAAGGATTTATGATATTTGCAGAGACGTCATAATACTGGAAAATTGTGAGTGGTGGTGACTCTGCGAATGGGTGGGAAGCCTCTAGAAGAAGAGTGTTTGGGATATTTTCCTGTCCCTGGTTGAGAATAACCAAAATATTGCTGAAAGTCTATTCATCTGCCCTGATTCCTGCATCTCAGTGAATTGCTTCACATAGTCAAAGTTTTGCTTAGCTGACAACTGAGATTTAAAGAAGACTAACAAAGGAAATGAGCGCCAAGAGGCATAGCTCCGATGCCTCTCACTCCGCTGTTTTGTTGCCCTTGGCTGTGTAGGCTACTTGAAGGAAAGGCTCCACTTTGGCTTTTTCCTGCCTCATTATCAGTCCCCAAACAACGCTGAGTAGTGGGTGATGCAGCCATCTCCACTCCTTGTCACCATGAGAAAGCCTGAGATTTAAACTTCTCTCTTCCGTGAAGCACTCAAGTGTCTCTTTCTGTTGGCAGTTTGAACTTCTCCTCCCTCTCTCAGCATGGCTTCCTGTTTCATTCTGTACTCAGAGACTTTGTATCAAAGACCAGAAAAGGAATCAACTGGAGACTCTGACCTGGATATTTACATTATTCAGTTTCCTAAGTTGTATTTCTGTAAGTGTATTTGCTATTTTATACTGTACTCAGTCACCTATGGTTAAGGGATTGCTATTAATCTGTGGGAGAAATATAAATGCAGCTTTTTCAGAGTTCATAGATTTCATCAAATGAAAGAAATGAACACAGGAGCTGTAGGAAAGACTAAACCTTTTACAAATTATTTGCAAATCATTTACTTACAGTTTTTTGAAACACTTGTTTTCTTTCTATTTTTACACTGGTATACATAAATAACACTCAACCTTTACTGTTAATATCCCTTTTTAAGAATCACAAAAAAGACCTCCAAGCCTATTAAAAATAGTTAAGAATGAAATTAGATTCTTGTTTCTAGGGTCATAAACATCATTCATTGGATCTCAGTTATACCTGGCAGGGTGAATTTAAGCTACTACAAGTAAGTGTCATCTACCAGCCTGAAAAATATTTCCTGAGAAGTTTTGAATTAGTCTCATCTGTTATTCTCTGAAACAGATAAAGAAATGTAATATAGGATACATGAGTCCTGAAATGAGCACCTCCTGCATAGTTTGTAGGCTAGGTTGGGCTACTCTCTGCTACAAGACAAAGATAATTAAATTAGGCCTCAGTATAAAGATAATTAAATTAGGTCCTTCCAGATCAGAGCCTGAAGGCCTAACCATTACCAATGCCATTTATTTTATTTGAACCTGCACTAAGTCCTAATGTGACCTAGAGCCATCTCTGCTCCTATATTCTTTGTTATTGTTGTTATTAAAGTTATTGAGGTGACATTGGTTAGTAAAATTATATAGGTTTCAAGTGTACAATTCTGTAATACATCGTCTATATATCGCATTGTGTGTTCACCACCCAGAGTCAATTCTCCTTCCATTACCGTATATTTGACCCCCTTTTCCCTCATCTACCACACCCCTCCTCCCTTACCCTCTGGTAACCACTAGACTGTTGTTTGCATCTATGATTTTTTGTTTGTTTGTCTTGTTCGTTTGTTGCTTTCAGTTTTATAAACCACGTATTAGGGATGTCATGTGGTTCTTGACTTTTTCTGTCTGGCTTATTTCACTTAGCGTGATAATCTCA
>NW_017732757.1:187948-191439 GCF_001890085.2 Hipposideros armiger | reverse complement strand
TACATCTTAATCACTGAGGTGAGCAGGCAGAGTTTCAGAAAGGCCTAGCTTCCCGAGATGACTAAATCTAACTTGTTTAAAAGAAAAATGAGGCATCTGTACAAAATGAAAAATTAGTAAAAACATTGATCTCAGGATCAAGAGTTCCAGAGAAATAGTCTCAAATTTATAATTGAAAATACTACTTTAAAATAGGAGATTTTTTTTCATATATTTAAGAAACGAATTGGAAGGCAGTTATTGGTGATGAAGTGAACTAATAAGCTGTAAATTCTAAGAATAGTTTCAAGAAGCAATTTCAGGGTTTTTTGTTTTTTTTTTAGTATCTCTCTCTTCAGGTTGCAATTAATTCATGGAATAGTTCAGCAGAGAACTAATATAATAAATAATAATGTTATACAGGCAATATTCCTTTAAGAACTAAACTAAAACAAATTTACTCCATCTTTAGCCAATCAGCTGTAGTAGTACTGATGTGTTTTCTTTATAGAAAAAAATTAGGAAATGCAGAACACGCAGTGACTTGAAGGCTGTGTTAAACCTTTTGTCAAAATGATATAACAGTTATAAATCTTAGGGAGGGTAAGTACTATTGTTTTGTTGCTTATGTATTTATTTTATATATAGATATTTATACTTACATATATAAATACATACCTATAAATGAAGAAGCATAAAAATATTAAACAATTTTTCAAGGTGACATATATAGTACATACATTCAGGAATAATTACTGAGAAATTGCTGTGCTCTAATATTTTTTTAAAATTATTCAATTTATTTAAATTAAAACAAACAAAATACAGTTTCTCTACTCAGCCAATTCCCCAAACCCCCCACCTCTGGCAACTACTAATCTGTTCTTGATTTTTTGAGTTTCTAAAATTCCACATATGAGAGATCGTATAGTATTTGTCATTCTCTGTCTGACTTATTTCACTTAACATAATTCCCTCAAGATCCATCTATGTTGTTGCAAATGACAAGATTTCATTATTTTTTATGGCTGAATAATATTTAATGTTCATATATATATATATATATATATATANACTGGTGGCTTTCAGGTGAGACTCCTGAAAGCCTATGTCCTAAGCAAAGGCTGACACCCTGAGAATAAGGGCCACACTCTAGAAATAAAAACAAAGCTCATATAGAATTACTTTAACACCCCCTAAAAACAATTCTAAGACAAAATCATCAGTAATTTTACTGCATAAAAAAATAAATGTTAACATTATTAAGGAATGTTATATATCTGGTCATATATAATGGGCAGAATATGATATAAAATCATGAGACATGAAAACAAACAGTAAAGTAACTGATTATAGATAAAATAGGCAAAAAAGGCAGACCCAGTGATGGTTCAGATTTAGAAATAGCAAATAAGGACCTCAAACATATCATGAATGATATGTTAAAGATGGGAGAATTCAAAGGAAAATATCTCTCAGCATACACAGAAGAATCAAATAGCCATTTTAGAGCTGCAAAATGCAACATGTTAAATTAAGTACTTAATTGATAGACTCAACAGTCGCCTGGACAGACCGAAAGCATGATTAGTAATTTCCAAGATAGGTAAACAGAACATACTCAAACTGAAGCACAAAAAAGAGAAAAACAAAGTGTGGAAAAGGACATATTTGAAGAGAGATATGTAACATTGTCAAAAGGTCTAATATATATGACTAAAAAAACAATTATTTAGATAAAATACAAAAATCACAGATAAAATAAACATGTATAAGAATGTTCATAACATCTTAACTCCAAGTAGTTCCAAACTGGGAAATATACAAGCTTATCAACATAGAATACATATACAAAATGTGGCAAATTAATAACATGAACTATTACTCAGACATGGAAAAGAATTTGTTACAGATAAACCAGTTTTATCACACCAAAAATTTAATGAATCTCAAAACCATTATCTTCAACAAAAGAAGCTACAGACAAAAGAGCACATGCTTTATAATTTGATTTAGATCAGTGCAAATTAATCTGTGGTTACAGAAGTCAAAAGAACAGTTACCTGCAAAGGGGTATTTACTAAGAAAGGGTACTAGGGAGCTATCTGAGAAAAGATAAAAACATTCAGTTTTTGACATGGAGTGTGCTATTTACTGTAAGCCCATTATACTTGATGTTTTAAAAATGCAGATTACTAAAAAAAAATATCTATGGGCAATAATTAAATTTAATATCATTTAATATATTTATGGTTATTAATGACTCTTTGTTTCACAGTAATATTACATTGTCTGAAGCCATTTGCAGGGACAGTTTATAGAGAAAGTTAATATTTACCTGGAAACTTAATATCTATGTGTTCCAGTTCCATCCTCACAAGTGACTTAACACCAAACACGAGGGGAATCACTGAGCGCTGTGCTCTAAAAGCCTGCCCTGTAGTGAGGACAGGAAAACAATGTTAAGGAAACACACAGGAGATACACATAAGCAGGGAGATGGAGACAGAGGAGATTAGAGTGAACCACTTAAGATAGGGTCGTTCATGAAGGACCTCTGAGGGCATAAGATTTAGGATTAAAACAAACAAACAAATAGACAAACCCAACCATGTACAAAGTCCTATGATGTTTTGTGAAAGGAACACGCAGACTCTATGTGGTCTAAATGTTACTCTGCTGGTTCGTCATGAAATCACTTTCTTTTTAACTAAGAAGGCATACATTGTCCCTATTTCCTTATTCGTTGCTCCCTCCTCCTACACTCACGCATTCATTCTTTCATTGAAAAATTACAGTGTGTAAAAACCTCAAAACTGAAAAATTACAAGAGCACCACAAGGTTTCAGGTAAAGCCAGGAATCGCCAGTATTAACACACGCCCCAGTAGATATGTAAGTGATCCTTGTATAGTACACCGAGAAAAACAGAGCTAGCTATGCTTTTCTTTTTTTTTTCCGTAACACATGCTATAATTAGATTTCCTGATTTTTCTCTTTTGCTTTATGAGACACCTACAACTTAAAAGCACTCTACAGAGAATCAGTTTTCACTTTAATTTTTTATTTAGTTAGTATAACTCTTAATGTCATAGCCTCATTTACAGCACCAGAGGCATATTACTTTCCTGCCTATATTCATAGTATATTTTTAATGCAAACACTTTGAACTGCAGACATACACCAACGTAAATGGGCTTAAATCCAGGTTAGATGGATAGATTTGACAAGATTTCTTCTTTTTGTCCCCCCTGTTTAAACACTGTCCATTATTCAGAATTTTACATTTTCAAACATGGAGTACATATCCAGACACATGTATGCACTTCTGGGGGGGACTAGTTATCTTTTACATTATTTCTATAGCATTAGAAAATCATATTTTAAAATGTACTAGGACTTCAGAGATTACTTTGTCCAATCCACATATTTGAGAAAACTGAAAACAGGACATTAAAAAATATATATCTCAAAAACATAGCAAATTAATGACACAACTAGAGTAAAGAGCCG
>NW_017732757.1:163933-185678 GCF_001890085.2 Hipposideros armiger | reverse complement strand
ATATGAAACTGTTAGGGATACTGTTAATAAAATATATATAAGACCTGTATACCTAAAAGCTATGAATGCATTGCTCTTTAATAAAAATTACAAGAGCTAAGTAAATGAAGAAATATACTGTATTCACAGATCACAAGTCTCAATATTGCTAAGACATCAATTCCACCCAACTTGATTTATAGATTTAATAAAATCCGGGTTTTTGTAGAAATTTACAAGATAATTCAAAATTGTATATAGAAATGTAAAGGGTCTAAAATAGTGAAACAATTTTAGGAAGGGACTAAATTGATAACTCACAATATGTAATTTTAAGACTTATTATTAAGATGCATTAATAAAGTGAGGGTAAATATATAGATCAGTGTACACAATAGAGAGTCCAGAAATAGAGCTACACATGTATGGATGATTGTTTTTGGCAATAGCGCCAGGGTAACTCAATGAAAAAAGAATCATTTTCAACATATGGTGTCCCCATATCCATACAGGAAAAAGTGAACCTGCACATGCACACCATGTACAAAATGAACATGAAATTGGATGTATAACACTTTGGAAGATTCTTTCGAAGTTGCACCTACACTTCATTGTACATCTCAGCAAAAGTGTTGTACAAGAGTGAAAACTTACGTCATATGACAATGACACAGATATTTATAGCAACCTTAATTTAATATTCAAAACCAGGAAACACCTCAAAAGCCACCACCTGGTGAATGGATAAACTAATTGATAGTATATCTATACAATCGATAAAAAGTAACAAAATAAAATGAACTCCAGATTCATTCAACAAAATCAACGAATCTATAAAAAATAATAAAATGTGAAAGAATCAGATAAAAAAGACTATTTTGTTTATTTGAAGGCAGTTAATTGATTGGATGGGTTCAAAGTGGGGGCAGTTTATTGATAGCAAAGGTCCTCAAAGTAAGTTTTGAAGGTGATGGAACTCTTCTATATCTTGACAGGGGTGATAGTTATGTGCCTGTATGTATTTGCCAAGATTCGTTGATTGAAAACTAATAAAGGTATGTAAATTATACCTCAATGAAGCAGGCTTTCCAAGAATCATGCTAAAATTCCTCCAGCTCCCTTTAAACTCTTTAGAAAGAATACATATAGTAAAGTTGGGGAGAAAGCACATTCTCAGAGGACAGACTAGAGCGGCAGAAATGACTGAATCACCGTGAAAGAAGAGAAGGAAGGCTGGTATCTCTGATGGGGGCCAAGGGAAAAGACAGAGGACACAAGGTCAGAGAAGTAGACACAGCCTAGTCTCTTAGGGCTTTATAATTCAGGGTGAAGGCTTGGATTTTATTCTAATTGTGAAGGAGAAGAGAAATGTTATAAATAGAGTGGATTGTATAATTTTTATTTAAAAATTTCACTCTGCTTTGTAGAAAGTTGCAGGAGTACAAACACAGATAACAGTTGAGAGACTATTGTAGTAGAAAAAAAAGAGATGTTTTGAATCAAAGCGGTAGGAATGGTGAATTGTTTAGGAGGCTAGCTAATAGGACTGATGATGGATTCGGTATAGAAAGTGAGAGAAAGGGGGAAATCAAACATGCTGCCAGAGTTTTTGTCCTGAGCAACTGGGTAGATGTGGTTGCTGTTTGCTGAGTTCAGAACACTATAAGAGTAGAGGTTTGGGTTAATAGTTTGATGGATGAGGGTACTTTTATAAGAGATCATACCACTGCATCTCAGAAGAAAGAACTTTTAATAGATGACATTTTGTTTTTATTTTCCTGCAACTTTGGATATATTCTTGCACTCAGATTATATTGCTATTTTTTTCTTCCACCCCTATCTTCCTTCATTTAAATTTAGAAAACCCTAGTGATGGAAATCATTTAAAGCATATATTATATGACTTAGCATTCTTATCTCAATAACAAGAATACTAAATAAATTACAAAAAAAGGACAAAAAGAGCAGTTCAAAATCACCAAGGGCCTAACCCTAAAGCAAGTTTTAAAGCTTCTCTGGGGGGAATTCCTAAAAAATAGGATGTTTTACAAATATATGTTAAATCTAGAAGGAGCAAGAAGAGATTAATTCGAGGAGCAAAAATGTTAATCCATCTCTTCATCGACCATTCCCTGTCAAACTATATGTTTAACTACCGTATATTCAAATGTGTGCCCGTAAAGTCAACAAAGATAATACAAATCATAAAATAAAAGAAAAAATATATATGAACACCTCTAGAGAAAGAATCATGTTAATAGTCCTCTAGTGCACACCCAGCACATAACAGGTGCTTAATGTCTTTTGAACTGAACTACATCTAATTTTTGCTTCTGTCAGTGTGGTTTAATCTGTTGTCACTATTATTGTTATTAACAACATGACCAAAGCCAGTATTTATCGAACACTTAAAGATCTAAGTCACTGATTTTCACACTGTGCAAAGTTCCCTCAGTTTAGGCAGATAGACTCAGAGATCTTCCAAGGAAAGAAGAACCCACTCAGGCTTCAGACCTCTTTCTTCAGGCTTCCTGTGGCCACAAGAGCTGCACTTTAATGTTTGCAAACCGTGCCTGAGGAACAGAGGTTGACAAATTTTTTATTTTATTTTATTTTTTGTAAAGGGCCAGAGAGCAAGCATTTCACACTGTATAGACCATACGGTTCCTGTTGCAACTACTCAAATCTACATTGTAGCATGAAAGAGCCAAGGGCAAAACAGTAATGAATGAATGTGGCTGACCTTCAAATTATTTACAAAGTCTAGATGACTGGCTGAACTTGGCCTGTCGATTGTAGTTTGCCAACCCTTGACATAAAGAAATGATTTCGTTTGTCTCTAAATTCCTCCTTCTCTAGGTTCACTACCTGAATCTTGATGTCAATGTTATTTAGGGTGACTAGGGAATTTGCATGAAAATGTGAGTCTTTGAGCAACCTTTATTGATCTTGTAGATTCTCACTCCCATTTATTATACCAAGAAAAAAACAAAGAAAAAAAGAAAGTGTGTGTGTGTGTGTGTGTGTGCGCGCGCGCGCATGTGCATGTGTGTGTGTGCGCGCGCGCGCGTGTGTGTGTGTGTGTGTGTGTGTGTGCACGTGTGTGTATGAAAAAGCAATTAAGAAAAGGTTTATGATTCCCTTACATATATGTCTGGTGTTTGAGTAACTTTGGACCAAAAAAAGAATTACCACAGATTTCATAGTAATCTAATAGACACCTTTGTTTCTTAAACCTAGGACTGGGGACTAATGGCCTTCTCAAAGGTGGGGGAAAGAGAAATCCACAAAAAGAGGCATAGGGCTGATAAATACCAAACCAGTGTTTCTCATCCTTGGCACTATTGACATTTTGGGTCAGGTAATCCGTTGTTATGGATGGCTCCCTGGCGTTGTAGGATATTTAGCAGCATCTCTCGCCTCTACCCATGAGATGCTGGTAGCACCCGCCACTGTGACAACCATATATGTCTGTAGACATTGACAAATGGCCCCTCAGAGATGAAACTGCCCCAGGTTGAGAACCACTGAGCTAGAAGAATCAAAGGAGACTTAACACCACCACTTTTCACTCCAGCCTCAGGCAGAGATTATGCTTAGCTTTTTGTCTTTTTTAATCACAAGTAATTTCTTTCTTAGCAATAGTATCTTATAGTTTAGAAGAAGAAAAACAAGATATATGCACAAAGGTGAATTTTTCTTAATTCTTTTAATCTAATTTTTGTGGATGGTACAGTTGACCCTTGAACAATCCCTGTATAACTTTTGACACCCCCAAAACTTAACTACTAATAGCCTACTGTTGACTGGATAACATAAGCAGTCGATTAATGTCTTGTATGTTGTATGTATGATGATATACTATATTATTACAATAAAGTAAGAAAAGAAAGTGTTATTAAGAAAATCATAAGGAAAAGAAAATACATTTAGAGTATTTATGGGGAAAAAAAATCTGTGTAAGTGTACAAGAGCATAAGCAGACTCATGTATGAGTGAACCCAAGCAGTCAAACCCATGTTCAAGGAGTGTTCAGCTTGCAGTTGTGAGAGTACAATCAGTTATGCCAAAACTGGGGTTAGTAAACTTATTCTGCTATTCTCATTCAGAATCCTTGTTCTTCTGTGGAAAGCATTGAAATTTCATCACCTTGAACGAAATCCTTGGAAATCTGATAAAGAAACCCACGGGACTATTTAAATTTGCAAAATTATATTTGAAAATCTCTGCCACTCTAAGTAATCTAATCAGTGAACTCAGGGGTAGGAGAGATGCTTTCCAACTTAGGTGATTTTATCACCCAAATATACCACCCCTATAGTGCCTAAGTGAACCAATTCACTACACTTAGAGAACAATGAAAGTCTAATATGGCTCAGTGAGCTTATCACTATCAGTCAAATCCCACACTATGTTTTACTAACACTTTTCAATTTAATGTCATTAAATTTCAGGAATTAACTTTTAACATGGTTGTATGCTTTCAAAACTTGCATTTTAAAATATCAATATTTATTTTTATCACTGTTTTATATCTCAACTACCACCAGAAGCATTCCAAGTCAAAGTGAAATAGTCAACAATAACCCTATTTATATTTTTATAACAAATCCAAAGAGAAGAGGTTGAGACTGAAGCAAGGGTACCATAATGTACAAAAATTTAACTTTACATGTCAACTAAGGTACTACTGTCCATGATCTATTACAGAAATCCTGACCTAAGGTCATCAAAGGAACAATTGTCATTTTGACACTTTTTTAACCAATAATTTTTGATAACTACAATATGTGCTAGGCTGTATCGTTACATCAAAGGAAACACGTTGTGCCCTTAAGGAAGAGGTGTATTGTCTTTTTGTCCTCCAGAGATATTGTACACATAGCTCCTCAGTTTGTTCAGTGTCGTCAAATTTGTCATCACCTGTCCGCTAGTTACTTAGGCATAGAAGCCCCAAATTCACTTTTGACTCTCCCCTCATCATCTTTGTTTTTGACTGCTAAAAAATGTCACTCTTTTTTTTTTTTTCCTCATCGTTAGTATTTATTTCTTCTCTGTTTCCAATGGTGATTTCTCCTCAACTTACAAATTTCTGAATGTTAGGCTATCACAGGATCAGGTCTATATTCCCTTTAACTACCTGAGTAATCACATCTAGCCTCTTGATTTTAAATGAAATTTGATGTTGATCACAGTTAGATTTCCATCCCAACCTGTCCCTGAAAAACCGCTCATGCAACCACTAGCATTAGTCTACTTGGCATCTACATTTATGAGCTAAACAAGTGTCTCACATGTAACATGTCTACAATGAAACATTTTATACTGTGCTGCCCTATCCCCCAAATTCTCTGCTTATTCTGACTGTGTTCCTTGTCTCTAATTGGCAACTCCCTTCCTTGAGATGCTCAGAGGAAATTTATTAAAGACATCTTCCATCTCTCCACATGGCACATCTAATTTCATCAATTATTCAACATAATATTATATGAATTATCCAGAATCTAATTATTTCTCACCAGGTCCTCTGTAACCACTGTGATGTAAGTCAGCATTATATCTAGCTTGGATTATTTCAATAGTCCCATAACTAGTCTCTACTTTTGACCTTGCATTTCTACAGGCTATTCTCCTTTCCATTACCAGAGAACTCGTTTTAAATTATGTATCCAGTTTAAAATATTGGCACTTTGCTGCAGATTTTTCAGTGGCTGTCCATCTCTCCCAGAATACTAAAAATCAATATTCTCACCTTGAACGATGAGTTCCTGTGTGATCTGGTCTCCTGTACCTTGCTAGCTATCTTCGTACTCTCTTGCTAGCTCAGGTCCAACCTCACTGTCCTCCCTGCTATTTCTCAGTCAGGCAGTGAAAGCCCCTGGACCACAGCCTTTGTTCTTGTTGTTCCTGGGATGTGCTTTCTCCTGTAGCCACATGATTCCCTCCCTCACCTCTCTCAGGTCTCTACTCAAAGTATTCTCATCCTGGAGTAGCCTACCTCCTATGCCTTAGGGTTTTGTTGTTTTTATTTTGTTTTGTTTTCTCTTTCTAACATGTGTCATTACATGGCAGATGTTCAGTAGAGTGTTTAATGCCTACATTTTCCTAATCAGGATGCAAGGGTCTTTCTTCTGGTTTCTTACTACAGTATATGTGCTTCTAGAACTCAGACAGTTACTTAATAAATATTTGTCCAATGAACAAATAACTGAATGAGTGTACTCAATATTAAATATATAGATGATTCCCACTTTCTTACATAAAATATTTTGAAGAAAAAGGCATATAGAGTAAAATATAAAATAGCCAAAAGTAAACAAACAAAAAAATGAACAGGATTTTTCAATACCAAGAACCAAATGCTTTATGAAAACAGCTCATTATCTGCCTATTAAGCATACACATGAAAGGTGCATTTTAGCATGCATTTTCATCATCGATTTTATTTTTCAACATAATATAACATTCAGAATGAGGTATCACTATTTTTAGAATATATACTATTTTTTAATTTTTCAAATACAATATTTTCTCTCATATTTCTCATTTTCCCCTTCTACTATTTTACTAAGTAAAGGAGAAATGCAAATAAATATTCAAATACAAGTTGAATGTATTCTCATACATTCAAAGACAAAAATGTTGATACTTCTGGAAAAGAACTCTTAGCTAACAGACAACATCATAATGTGATAACTTTTTACTTTCATCAGTTGATGTACAAAGGACCAAATTTGGTTTCTAAAAGACAGCTCATAAGCATCAGAGTGTGAGAGTGTGGCTGTCTAGCTGCTGACTTGGTCATCTCTTAGCTCTGAGGAAATGGTATAAGAATTTCCTCAGGGTTCATAACAACAATTCACATTCCTCCACCCCCCAGAGATACTGAGTTCCTGGATCCTCAGAAATCACAAATCAGGGTTTTAGCAAAAAACAAAAAATAAAGAACCATAGCGTGCTCTTGGTGTAGGATGCTTGATACTTTAAGAAGCACACAACATGTGCGGAAAGCACATTATAGTAACGCATATGTTTTTGATTTCTATCAATAGTTGTCTTAATTCTTTACTTACATCCCTCCTATTGATATTTCAATCTTCGTGACATAACTCAAAGTCTTTTTGAAACTACATCAAGGACATTTACTTCCTCAGTTTTACTTCAATCTTCTTGAAATGAGTAGCATGAATAATCTTTTGCCTTCATACTTAATTTTGGAGAGTGTAGATAATAGGAATTTGTCTAGTACTGGTGTTTTTAGCTTCAGGATATATATATATATAATTTTTTTTCTTTCCAGTGTATAATTCCCCCTATTACTGTTTCAGTTGTACCAGTTTCTCTCCATCCCAAGGAAAAGACCATAATGGGAGTTGCAGAGGATGTGTTTCCTTTGAAGCTGAAAAAGCTACAGTGGTTAAAATATGGGTAAAATCCTGTCTTGGCAGGATTCAGATACAATTTCAAGTTCAGTGTTGAATAAAGTTTTTCTATAGTTGAAAGTTTTAATATAATTAGCTGTAGCTCAACTTATGCTACATTATAAGTATTATTTCACCAGATATATGATATGCTTTATTTTCCCTCAAGTATTCTTCCACTTGTCTTCATCAGGTATAATGATAATAAACTTGAGATAAGTTGGAAAATTAGACTTCCAGTGAATTTAGATACAGAAATAAATTTAATTTCAATATTTACCATTCATCCACTGTGAAAAAACTATACAACAATGTAAATCTATCAATTAAATGTAGCCTTAAAATTACATATTTTAAAATTTGTCCAAGATATGTTAAAAGATCATTAATCTCTTACCACAGTGACCAAAATGGCTACTTTTCTTATATGCATTGAACATGTCATTGAATATTAGAGTAAGAAGAAAACTGAAAAGTCATCTAGTTTAAATCTTTTCCATTATAAATATATTATTTAATGAGCATAGAGGTTAAATGTCTTGCCATAGATACATAATTACAACCCAACTTGAAAATAAAACAAATGTCCCTTGCTTAGTGGTCTATCACCTGTTTAAAAAATGTATGGACACATAATCCCCTAAGTCCAGATCAAACATCATGTCTTTTGTTAAGATATTATTGCTTTGAATATGAACACTAAGATGACAAATAGATACCTGTTGAAAGAGTTGGATAAAAAGGGCCAAGAAAGTATTATCCTTCAGGGTTTTGTTTACTGTGTAAGCCCTGCTATTTGTTGTAATTTTGTTATGATAACAACAAAAGGCTAATTTTAACATTTGAAAGTAAAGAGTACTTTCAATTTCAGGGTAATTTAGAAATAGCTAAAATTGTTCATGTCAGGTAAATAGTACAAATACAAAAAAATACATATTAGCTTACACATGCATACAAATTTATTGCCCTAGAGTTTGTCTGTTATGTGGGTCACTGATCAATAAAACATTTTAAATATATGCTTAATTCTATATGTATAATACTGTAGTGGGAGATTATAGGGTGGAGGTGTAGGGAAAATGTGGGAGTCGCTGTCCAGAAAACTTTAAAAAAAAGTTGATCAGGGACTTCAAATGAGATACCATTTGAGAAAATTATAAAGCATTATATAATGAAAGGATAAACATGGTTACTCAAACTAAAGTAAAAACATTTGAGAAAGAGAAAAAGTCGGATAATGTAGTTATACTGCATTTATTTATCATCTCAATCCATTTGCTTCAGTGTACTCCTACTACATTGTCCAATCGCCATCCAAGAGATTACAGTTGAAAAACCATGAGAGAAATCTCCATACGGGAGAAACTTTTTTCAAATAAAAGAAACAATTTTCTAATACTCATGGACTCCCCGCAGTCCTGCCCAGCAACTCAGAGTCACGGTGCTGTGTGTCTTGCCCCGAGGGCCCTGCCGGGTTTGAGAAACTGGTCCTTGCCAACAGTTGTGCAGGGGTGGGACCACCTGAGGCCAGAACTGGAAAGTGAATTGAGCATGCTCGAGCCACAAAGCCACAGGCTTTCCTAGAACCAAATGCCCTCACCACAAAACTCTTTATGAAACATTCCTTTCTGGCAACCTTATTCTGAATGTGGTAAAGCGGTAAAGAGAGAGTTCAGAAAATGACATGAATCATAAGACTTCAATAAAACAACTTTACAAGACAACAATTTTATAGATTAAGCAGATATTTACAAAATGTGAGATTCTAAGATATCTATGTTATTTGTGAATCTATGTAATATCACTTCTATAATCTTTATTTTAGGCTGTGCCACCTCTGTTCAAGCATCTTTTTATACTTTATGTATATTACTAGCATGGAGGTAAAATCTGAATTACTTGAACATAACTGTGGGGAATATATTCTTCTAGACTATATTTATTGTACATCTATTATGTGATAGGTGTATAAAAGTAATAAAAGTACCAATAGATCAACACTAATATCTTTTCTATTATACTTTAGAAAGAGTGAGTGTGACCCAGGTCAAGTTGAAAATGCCAAATGAAATTGACAATAAATTGTGCATAGACCAATTCCTCTTGGAGATATTGTATTTATAGATTACCAGAGAAAGAGAAAGATTTATCTGACTATATTCTTTTTTATTATTGGTATATAATTTACTTATTGTGTAAGTTTAATATGTACAATGTGTTATAATGCCTTTCAAATGCCTAACTGTTATGTTTCACAAATGAAGTACCTATTTAGAAGTACTCTCAAGTCTCACTTTTTAAAACTGGTTGATGTCAATATGTGGTTAGATAGTTAACTCCAGGAACAAGTGCCATTATTTAGAATCTGAGTGTGATGTGTAGTGAGTCAGCAATTCCAAGAAATCAAGGGGGTGGTAATGGCTTAAAGAGCTTTCTATTTAGAACAGTGTTAACATTTTGGAAGCCACCATTACATATCTCATTGCTCCAGCTATTAATCTTCGATTCATCAAAATGAAAAGAAAAATATTTCTCCGGTAAAGCTTAAAATATGAATGTGTTAAATTAGGCATCTGCTTGTGAAATTTGTTTTTAAGGGCATCAAGAACCCCCCTGAATCATTCCCTCTCCTGACTCCCCTCAGCAGTGTATATCCAGTATATGAGATTTTTCTATCATATGTCAATTGTTTTGTGTGCTGTGAAAGGATTCTCCTATACCAAAAAGCAAATGCCCAGGAAGAAAGTTATACTAAAATATTTACCATGAGAAAAAGGGCGGAGACAGAGCAAACTCATCAGGAAAACAGTAGCAGAAGAGAAGAATTTGCTCATATTACCTCTTTGCCCTTTCTGCTTTCTTGAACACATATGGTAAAACTGGACTTGTGACAGACTTCTCATTGCTCCTCTGCAAAATTCCTGACTGACTTGGTGTCTTGAATTACAATTTTAGTCTCCAGAGCCCTATATAATGTCATAATATCAATGCTGCCGTTTTCTTGTCATCCTCCCCATGTCTTGCATTTTGAAGGGAGGAAAGTCCCAGGAGGCTGGGTGAAAGTGTCCATAAATATTTCTTTTGGTCCACATATTTACTTGTATTTCAAAGAATATATATAAGGTATGCTATTCTAATACTCCTTGCTTTCTAGATTATTTATAATTGTATATTATATATACTATATATATTTTTAAAATTATAAATTTTTTTCTAAAGCTAAATTTCTTTAAAATAGTGCCTGCTTAATGATCATGACATCCAAATTATGGATATATATTTTCTAACCTTTGAGTTCTAGCAAAATATATTGGAGAGAGAGAGACTATGGTTACAGGAAGAAAGCTCTGCCACCTGAAACAGAACAAAATGATCAATTTAAAAGAGTTTGGGGGGGTGTTTGTCTTTCCCCATTACTGCGTTCTGGCCTAAGATCTGAACCAAAGAGAAAACTCCATCAATTCTGAGATTTTGGTAGTAATTTATGAAATTACTAGATACTAATTCCCATATTTATATCAATATTATATCTATTATCTTCATGTAAAACTCCAACTACAATAAAACTCTGTGTGTGTGTGTGTGTGTGTGTGTGTGTGTGTATTATATTGAGGATAAGGGCCTATGGAGGTAATTGACAGTGTATATTTCATTACAACAATGTGTTCCTAATAAGCAGTGTGTTTTAATGAAGGTAGAAGTCAGGAAGAGTAGAGTAGCTAGGTGTGTGGTGATCAGGGATGAGCCAAGATTTAAATTTTATTTTATTTTTTTTTATTTTTTTTTTTTTTGTTTGTTTTTTTAGCTGAGCCATCCTGCTACCTGTTGGCAGCTCAGCGGGGGCTGGACTCGAACCGCTGTTGCTCAGAGCTCAAACTCTTGAGCAAGCTCTTAACCAACTGAGCCACTCTGCCGGCCCTAAGATTTAAATTTTAATACAGCTACAGACAACTATGTCACTAGCCCATTTATTAATCTACACTAGTTGAGTGTGTAGTACATACAGAAGATTGGTAAGAGTGACTATGCAGATCTGTCTACACCTTTAGTTAATACAGGAATTTTGTCCTTATCCACAGGGCAACGAGAGGGCATGGTGCAAGCATAGTCTCTTTACAAACATCTATCATAAACTGGACTCATCTCACTCTAGAACAAGTAAGCAGAAGGGAAAAAGAAAAAAAGTATTACAAAACAAAGGAAAGGGGAGGTCATCATGCATACTTTAGAAACAGCATATCAGAAGTGACTCATTGTTGGAAGGGGGAAAGATGCCAGAAATGTTTAAAAATATATTTATTTTCTAAAGAATATAAAGCAGTGTCTTCTCAATGAAATGAAAGTAAAGTAAAATAAAGATCAGGCTAAGATAAAAAAAATAGGGTGGCATTAAAAGGCAATCAATTATAGAAAGAGTTCATGGAAAATAAAAATGTAATGGTGAAATTAAAATCTGCAAAGCAGTCAGTCAAAGAAGGCATGTACTCATGTACTCTGTGGAAAACCAAATTAATAATAATGGACAGAAAAGCTGAATTTTCTCCTAAAATAAAGAAGAAAAAAATCATTGATGAATACAATGATAAAAAATATATAGTAAGCAGTTTATAACAAAATGAATGGCAAGTCATTCTTATCCTAAGGGAGATAATTACAATCAGAAAAAAAGTATAAAAAAAAGTTAAATAGGTTTATTCATTGCTTCTCATTATCCCATCCTTGTATGTTTTTAGGCCACCAACATTGGTTAATCTCCCACAGTAGAGAAACTCAGTCTTTCAAATCCCAAAATTTGTTCTCAGGCCAGACTATCAAAGAAACGGTAATATTTTAAAAATATGTGTATAATATTCAATGCACTGGAGTGATTATTTTTGGATGATTTTTGTTTGTTATGTCTAATTGTATAACAGTAAAATTGTATTAAATTTGAAATATAGGAAACTTGTATTAAAATATATACAAAATAAATGATATCAATAGAACTTTCTATAAAGGCCCTGAACAATGAGCTGTTGAATGTAAAAATGGTTATATCAATAATGGTAAATTTAAAATTTTAATAAGTGTGTATTTAAAAATATATTTTCAGTTCCATTAAAGAATCATTTGAAGCCTACTAATGTATAAAAAGATATTCTCATTGTAACCAAAAATATAATTAACTACTTATAATTTCTAATGATCTAGTGAACCCTCTTTAAAGTAGATGTGATACGGTATAATTTTTAGCAGAAACAAATAATAATAAAAAGTAAACATGGAAACATCTTATATGCCAAGAGAAAATTAAATTATTTTGACCAAATTGGATCAAAATAATAGCTTTTATCTGTTATTAAATAAAATCCTAATTTTTAATTTTGAATAATGGACAAATGGATAATGTTAATCTGTCATAATAATTTTATCACTAAAAGTCTAACTAGCCGATTATTTTGGAGATTAGTGATTATTATATTTGTGAAGCAATCTAAAACATTTCTTATTAAATTGGTTATCCTTTTCAGGTTATAGCTTCTCATAAGTGAAACTGTACAAATATTTAAAAATTACATGTTTTAGCATTTTTTGTGAAGGATAATACTTTCAGCATTACTGTTCAACTGCTTGACAACAAAAAGAGGCAAAATTTCACTACAGTGATTCTTCATGTGTCAGGCTTTATCCTGTGTTTATGAATTTACAACTACCCTATTGTATCTCCCTTCCATTTTAATAAGAAACTGAGAGTCTTAGAATAAACACTGCTGAGGTACCCTCGTCAGTCAGTTTGTTATTACTACAAAGTTCAAGCATTTGCAGTTTCTTCTAAAGAATGGCAAGAAATGGTTAATTATTTTCTATTAAACTTTATCTTAAAGCAAAACAAACTCTTCTACAAATCGACACTAAATTGATCAAAAATAATTTGAAGTGTTGTGAGGAACATACTCGTACATCCAAATAAATCAAGAATCCCTTAGTCTCATGGAGTCAGCTTAGCGTCTGCTTGTGTTGGTCTTGAACAAGTCAGTTGACCTCTTTCCACTGGACATGTAATGGGAGCTGCCAAATAAGTTGGTAGAAATTAAATGGAATGGTAAATGAAAAATTCCTAAAAGTAGTGTTGTAACCTAATAAAAAACAACATGCGCTATTGCTGGATATGATTGATAAGTTGTGTAGATGTACTTCCAAATGTACAGTTATTTTAACCAAGAACCTAAAGAATCGCCTCCTCCAAAGATACAAAGATGCTAGGAGTCATAAAAATAAATTTTGCATAGTCCCTTAATTGTGCGAAAGTTCCTATTACCTCTCGCTGTCCGACAGTGAAGCACTAGAATGGAATGGTGTTAAAGGAATAGTACTTTTTATATGTAGGGAAATAAATTGTGTTTTTTACTCAGTTGCCTAAAACATTGCAGCAGCTTTCTAGGTAAAAAGGTGTAGGCAGTTTGTCTTTGTCAAAAGAACTTTCCTAGGCGACTTGCACAGATCACAAAGAACAGTGGGAAGTAAATGGGAAAATAGAAGCTGGAGATGATGTAGTAGCCAAATCTATATAGAAGAGTGTAAAAGGAGAAAAGCATGAAAGGCAAGAAAAGAAATGTCAGCTAGACCTGAAGAACTGAAACCTTTTCCCATGTTTCCTGGGAACAAGGCCAAGTGGATAGTTACCTCTATAAATCTCATTGATAACAAAAACTAGGCTTGATATAAATGCTGAGTGGGTATCAAGTGATACATATAAAATAAAATTTGTTGTACCTCAGTGTAATCCACTTTTCCACCTCTCATTCTTGTTATTCCAAGGATTGATTTTGTATTAATTGCTTAGAAAGATATGAGATAAATCAATAGCAATAGCAAGCATACTAGGCACTTAATAAATACCTATTAATTTGTTTATTAATTAAAGTAACTTAATGGCAAAAAAGGTTTTATCTCTGGAACATCATGGGGCAGTGTTTATGTGATGTACATTTTTTGAGCTAAAAGTTCTTTGTAGTTTTTATGGAAAAAGGCATTGAAATCTAGTGATTCACTGGAGTTTATTGAATAGTTAAGGGAAAGATTAGGAAAAAAACCTTGTGATTCTTATTAAATAGTGTGTGTGTGTGTGTGTGTGTGTGTGTGTGTGTGTGTTTATGTTTTTGTGTGTAACACACAGGGAGAGAGAGAGGGAGAGGGAAAGAGAGACTTATGAAATTACATTATTGTGTTTCTTTTCAGAGTCAGTGTATGATCTGTGCAGATGACAGCTGGAATCTTTCGCTTAAATTGCCAGTGAGGTCTAATTACCTTATTTAGGACAAATTTCTAACGGACGTTAATAATAGTAGATATAGACTGGCTGAATAGTTGTTGATCAACTTGGCCATCTATGAATATGTATTAGACAATTAACAGTTAGTTTATCAGGCATCTGGGCTATGTGACCCTACGTCTCCAGGCAAATCTCTCTCCTCACCCTGTATGCTCCAATAGTAGAACCACATTCAGTTCCCTATTTACAGCCTTCCTGGCTTCCAGATCTCTAATGCATGCCATTTCTTCTACTGTTATCTCGTATCTTGTTAGCTTTAACTGATCCTCAACTTCCTAAGGTCCTAATGAGCTTTACAGACTCTCAAAGCTCCGGTCAAGCACCTCCCCCTACAGCCATCCCTAGTATGCTGTGCTGATGCCTGTACAATCTTTCCTATGTACCTACTCACTTGTCTGCCTTGTCTACTGTTAAGTTCTTTATGGAGCGGACACATTTTGTCCCATGTCATAGTCCCAATATCTAGTAGTACAGGTCCTGACACAAAGCATATGCTCTTTGTGTTAGATAAATAACATGTTAAATAAATGACTTGGTGAGCAGGTAAAATGGAAATGTGTGTCACCCAGAATAGTGGTAGGAAGAGGAAATACTAGTTACATTTGTGCCATACAGTAAATAGTTTTATATTCTTTATTCTGACAACTTCTCTCAATATTTTATCAAGAAGCTTCAGAGAGATTAAGATAAATGCCCATATATATAGCTAGATTATTAAGACTGACACATATTAAAGAATAGACAATAAATGTTGAATATAAACATGTAAAATGCATGTTTCTGACTAAATGTTCTACATGAATAAAAATGAAAGAAAGTAATTTGGGTTGGAGAATAGAGTGGGACATAGATGGATTTCAAGACATAAAAAACTAGAACAGGGTTAACAAACTATTTTATAAAAATACAAGCTAGTAAATATATGAAAGTAGCCATTGATCATTTATAAGTGAATGGGTGTGGGCATGTTCCAGTAAAACTTTTTTTTTTTAATAAAAAATCAGGCAGTGTTCTGGATTCACCCTGCATGCTCTAATTTGCAGACACTTGGATTAGAGGACACTGAGTAAATAGGAGTACTTTTTTTGGGGGGGAAAAAAAGAGGTTTCTTTCTACATGATTCCTCTAGGACTAAGGAAGCCAAAGTTGATGGTAATTATCTAGCTACATATGGTTTCTAAAGAGAACTAGACAAACACACACACACACACACAGTGTTACCAGAGACATGCAGGACTTGAGGAAGAGAAAAAATAAATGCACTGTGTGGTCCTATTATATTACTTTTATTATGACTGTGATATGACAATCTAATAGATTTCATAAAATTATATGAAAAATTAGGTAGACATTTTCTTTGTTTTTCAGTAATATTGCTTGAATTTTTCTATCCAGAATGTAGAAATATTTTGTGCAATTTTATTTCAGCACAGTCAAAAATTGTAAAATTACATGCTTTCTTTCTTTTCATGATCAGCATTACCTACCCAGTTATTTAGTAACATCACTGGGGAAAACCATTTACATATCATTTTATTCTAGTATAATTATATACTTTTAAATTTTGTGATATGCAAGTATAAATCATAAAGCTTATCCAGATCAATATTTGTTGTTACTGAATAATTATCCTTAAGCTTGCTTTCCTAAAAACTGATAAAACATACAACTATCTTTATTTTAAAAACCATACTGAAAAGTGATGAATCTTAAAGAACGGTAAAAACTGTGAAATATACCTATCAAGCCCAATTGAGTAAGATGAATAGAGAAAAATTATTTTTCAGTATCATTTATAACTTCTTCTTACCTGATGCTTTAAAATTTTTCTGTTAACTAAAGCAAAAACTGTTACTAGACCTATATAATCATAAAATGAAAACAATCAAGGAGGCTCTAAAAACACTGCAGTGCTTAGCAATTCAATTTTAAAAGACATAAAACCTTAAGGTCATGTTAAATAATTACATACTTACAAAGTTATAATTTCATTATTATGATTCTTTTTGAGTGAAATTCTCATCACTTCATGTGTCTCAATTAAATATTTATATAAAATGTTTTAAAATAAATGTCAGTGTTTCCTAATAATAAGCTAAATGTCAATGTCTTTTTCTTTTATAATCTATTGGATTGGGTTAAAATTAACACTAAACAAAATTTTAAAGTAAATTTGTCTCTACAGAAAGAACCCTGGACTTTTACAAAATCCACATACATTATGTTTTAAATAAATAATTTTACTTGTGCTAAAACAATCATGAGACTCTTAAATCCAAGAAACTGATGCGAATGAAATTAATCCATGCACATCCTCCATATTCAGATTGTAAATGTCTAAAATATTTATATACAAGCCTTGGTTTTAGGACAACTGGACTTACTATTGTAATTGCAGTAGGACCTTCTTCCTTACTCACAGCAGAGCCCTCTCCTCTGGATACTCCTGAAACACGGCCCATAGAGACTCTTCTCCAAACACAAAGGTGCCTTGCAGTGTAACCACAGGATGCCAACTGCATAATCAATGAATGGATTTTTGGCAATGGTCTTACACATATAAACACTGTGAATTTAATAAACTTAGTGTCCAAGAAATTTGGTTATTGAAATAATTGTTCCAAGCCAAAGTCTTCCTGTAAGATCTGTGACACCTACCCTGTCTGATGTCCTGGGTTTTGTGAACTAGGATAAAAGTGGAGCCATCTCAGATGAAATCTGACGCTCTTTGTCCGTTGATCACAGTGGACATTCGGTGCCTGCGTCATCAGAGGACATAATTCTAGATGATTTTTAGTCACTTACACCCTGTTCTTCTTCATATGTTGTTGTTACTTGCTTTGCTATTTCAGTCTCCTATGGACTACCAAAGCACAACATGTAAACCACTTGTGTGGAAAAGAAAGTCCATTGTTAACAAGGAAGCGAAACAATAGACTTTTTATAACCTGATAGTAACCGATTATAATTAATCTTTAATTCATGCATGTCCACCATGTTAGAACTGGCTACTCTGTGTGTGGCTAAGAGTAACTGGCATTGGCATGTCCTGGGAGATTTTTTAGAAACAGCAGAATCTCAGGTTCCACCCAAATCCACTAAATAATTTTAAGAAACATGTTTCTAGAATATGTTGTGGCCACCCCCAAGCTATTCACATTTCCTGAGCGCCAGCTGCATTCTATACCCCTTGGTAAATAATGGTGTGTTGTAAATTTTTAAAACTTCATATGTTCCTGATGCTTTAACATTCTCAGAAACAGGCTGTGAACAATCCCTCCTGGTGACCAGGTGCTCCAGTGTGATTGGGTTCCTGGTCACAAATCCCTCTCCTTACCCTCCCCTTACTGTGTGACTTAGTAACATACAGATGTACCGATGAAACCCCGTCATGCCTTTTCCTTGCATACTCTGCTCTGACCCCCAGTAAAGGCTCTTGCCCTAGCGTCCTCACCGTCTGTCTGAGCTCTCCAGATGCTTGGCTGAGCCCACCCCCTTGGCTGTCCTCTCATATGATCTTCATGTGGTGTGCCCGCCTCCCTCTTCTATTATAAGACTTGTGAGTATGATAAATCCCTTTATTTCATATGTCTTTCAGAGTATAATTTCCATGGTTTTACTGGAGTGATCCTTAAAGACTCCACAAGGGGGACTTGTTCCTCCATTTACAACACAAATGGGAATAAGATAAATGATCCTTGGTCCCTGCCCCAGGAGACCATGGACTAATGGGAAAGATAGCAGGCACATAGGGTGGTACTTGGTGAACAAAATTGGAGTAAAAAGTAAAGGGGAGTTACATTTGTTACCTTATGGTGGTCAGAAAGCTGGAATGAGCATTTTCGTAGGTGGGAAACATCATTTGAGAGGAGAATAGTGTATTTTTTACTCTTCCTCAAAGCATCTACCCTCCATGAACAAGAGACATGTGAGAGCTGTGTTTGTAGTAAGACTGTATTCCCCACAGGTCCTCAATTCCATAAAAAGGGTCAAGGTGAAAAATCACACATTTGGAATAAATGTACCCATCATGGGCAAGGATCAAGCCTAACCTCTGTACAGGGATTAATAGAATACCCTCCGTAACTCATGTCCTGCATGGCTAGAGACTAAACTCCACCAGCTCAGCACCGCGCCTTACTTACAGCTGCCCTGCCTGCCCCTAACTCCCACAGCCTTGCCATCACTATACCTTGACTTCTCTAAGACCAATGTCATTACGTTTGAGCACATCAGTCACCACAAGAAAGCTGCAGACTACCAGATCACCACCTACTCACCTGTGTGCTCTAATACCAATAACCCTCAGCACATCCTCTCTTTAGGCTCTTTTTTATCTGTCCCCGACAACCCAAATGCTTCCTTTCTGCACACTGGAATTCAACCCCCATCAACAGTAAAATCTCCTATGTTATCCACCTCTTCTCTGAGCATTTTCTTCATCTTTTTTTTTTTTTTAATTCTAAGGGGTCTCCACAGAGGACACTGTTTGCCCCTTAGCCCTCTTACAATTCGGGGAGCACTGGGCTTTGAGTTAGAGCATTTGTGGTTCTGGGTCCTCATGGTCACCTCCTAAGACTTCTGCTTCCTTCCAACCAAAAATCAAAGTTTTAAAACTTGTCAGTGTACCGTATCCTTGCTTTCCCTTATTGCATTGTCACCTATAAAGCCCTAATCATTCTCCCTTACCTCCTAGCTCCTTCCCAGGACTTCTTCTGCCTTATTTCTTGGTAATTGAAAAAAAAATTAGGTAATCTTTCCAACGGCCTGGCCTCTCTATCTGTTGAACTATGTAATTTTAACTTCCAATTAAAATTTTGCTGTTCCCTTATCAGCTCATCTAGTCTTATAGCTTTAAATACATATGCTATATGCCGATGATGTCCCAAGTTGACATTTGCAGTCCATTTTTCTCTCTTGAACTCCAGATTTACACTAAAAAGTAACCCCAAAGAGGGCAGAAATCGCTGCCTATATTTTACTTTGGGGATATGGTAATTCTTCAGCAAATACTTGTTTAAAATGTTTAATATGTAAAATTACACAACAATACATCCATACAAGGTACTAAGAAAGTACACACCTTATTGAAGTGATTTTATTAGGAGCATTATTTATACCTTGTATGAGTTCACAAAAATCAAAAGTTTAGCTACTTTGTTTCTATAGAATTAAATAATAAAGGTCATAAATCATACTAAGTAATTTTGCTACAAGAAAAGAGAGCTCAAAATCAGATACTAGATAACAAAATCTGAAAAAAACTAGAGACTAATTTATTTGGTATATTAATATTAATATTATATATTATATAATAAAATTATATATTATATAACAAAATACATTTATATTAATATTAGTATAGGTGTATTTATAGTAGTTTATTATTTTAATAATCATATAAAACAGGAGCATAATAATTCATAGGGTATGAAAAAGTAAGGTAATAATTTTATTGATAATATATTGACAAAATAAAATAGGTATTTAGCATCTTACATTTATTGATTATTTTTTTACATAAAAGCAATGCCTTGGTTTGCAAGCATAATTTGTTCTGGAAACAAACTACTCGTTATGCAAGACATCACTTGTTTACCATGTTAAAATGTATTAGAAATGTTTGTTCATTTTACGGAACACTCGCAAAGCAAGTCACTCGCATTCCAAGGATTTACTGTATTGGAAAAGAATAACTTGCATTTCCTTGTCTCAGGTAAAATGCTTCACAAGAACTTGGAAAATGTAAAGATGTTTTAACTTCTGCAATTTTACCTCAACTTAAAAAGGTTCTGGACTATAATGTCTGGTCCGGGCCCAGCTTATTATATGATAGAGATGAATGCAAGGAAATTGGCCCAGATTCACTGTAAGAACCCTATGTTGTCTCTTCACTATTTAGGAAATCACTGAGCTTTGTATCACTTTGAATGGACTGTCATTCTTCCTAACAGTGCATGAACAGGAATAATGATTTATAATAAGTGGGCCATTCTTTAATAACAGATTTTTCAGATGGGACAAGGGTAGAGAGCTCTGCTCCACTGAAGCAATAACTGTCCTTGGATGTCCTCAGTACTTAGCACAGAGTCTCAGTAGAGAAAGCAGAGGAATTACATTTATCAAATTTCAGTTTTTTTATCTCTTTCCTGATAAGCAAGGCAGCAAAGTATTATTAACCCTCCAGTAGCACTTGTTAAGCAGCTTATGGTATATCTGTTGAAAAGGAAGTTTCTAGCTTTATGTTCCTAAATTACTTGGGTTTATTTATATACTTTCTAATACCAAATTAATAATTTTTCAACATCTGCTGCTTTGCTTTCCTATATATGTGTCAGCTAAAGAGGCTAAGATGAAATTTGGGAACATATACTGAATAGGTTTTATTTACTAAAATATTACCAGAATTTCAAAATTTAAAAATATTTAAAAATTAAAATATAAATTCTACCAATATTAAACATCTGTAACGTAAATTTACTTACGAAGCCTAATTTTTAAAGTATTATAATTATAATTTACAAATTTTTCTCCAATCATCTTCAGACATATTCCAATTTTTTTAAAGCTCTGAACTAGATTCTTCCCATTTTTTCATATGTTTATTCTTTTGAATTTTTTCTGTTTATTCAGCAGAATCAGGAATGCTGTATTCAAAGAAGTTACATTTCTGAAGTGGAACCAATTAACAAGTGCCAGAGTCAATATTAGAACTCTGATTGACTAGAGTCACTCATTTACCACCTGGTCATGCAGCCTTCTTTTTTGACACCATTAGAAAGAGTTACTCTTAAGTTTTTAGAGAAATTAACACACCAGGTTGAGATAGGGGCTATCTCTGAAATATTGGGTTTTTGGAAAAGTCATGACGCATTTTTGCAACAAAAAACATAGAAAAAATACGTCATGACTTTTCCGACAACTAATATTTATCTTTATAATAGCATATATTTTCAATTGCTACTTGGTTTACTTGGATTTTTCCTCATTTACTGTATATATATATATATATATATATATATATATATATATA
>NW_017732757.1:150055-163923 GCF_001890085.2 Hipposideros armiger | reverse complement strand
ATATACATGTATATATATATTTTTTCATGTGATTTTAACATCCTATTAATTTTACATATTATCAATTTTAATTTTACAGAAATTGTGTATTGTGACTAATAAAACAAAGCAAAGGTATATTTTGAAAAATTAATGCTCCATCACCCACCCTTCCACGAATGACCTCCTGAGGTAGATGACTTTGTGTAACCTTCAAAAATTTCTCCAGCTGACAAATTATACACAAACATAAACATAGGTGGTTTAGTCATAGTTTATACATTTCTTTGAATCTAATTTTCTCAATTAGCATTATGAATGTACATTTCTTCATTTAAATAGCTTTAGATAATTGTGTATTATGCATGTATTGCAGTCTCTTCAGCTATAGCTATGGTGTAAATTCAGGTCATTTCAAGATTTTTGCCAATGTAATAACTCCTAGAAGTAAATATTGCTATACACATATCTTGGTATGTTGGTGACATTGCTTATAAAATAGAGATTTCCACATATTTACCATTACTAACTGAAAGGGTGAATACCTTTAATGTTATTATATATTGTCATATTATTACCAATTTTAAAAAGTTACAGGAACATATATCTCACCAGCCATATATGCAAGTGTCTACTTCCCACATCCTCAAAAGGATGTGATAACATTTCACACTTATTCACACTTATGTTTTTTCTGATCTAATTTTAAGTTTTTTATTCATTCTTTACATTTACTTTCATTACCACAAGTGAAATACAATATATTCTGCATCCTCATTACAATGTTTATTTTCCCTTTTATAAACTTTCTAATATATATTTTACTTGTTTTTGTTAGATACTTTATTCATTTATTTCCTAGTTTAAGATATTTTTTTTGTATACTGGGGATATTAGCTCTTTTTTGTTATGTATGTTGCAAATAGTTTTTGCCTTCTATTATTGATCCATTGACATCATGATACTTGGTGTCTATACAGACACAAAATATTATTTGGGCAATAATCATGACAGAGTACATGTTATCCAAAACCCTCTGTCTAAAATCAATTAGAAAATTGAAAAAAGATTGAAAAAAGAAGTCAAATGATTTTGGAAATTGGACAGCAACATGGAGCCGTGATCCCTCAGAGGGAATACAAATGATGAGAGCCCTGAGAGCATCAAAGCTTTTTATTTCAGTGGGAGTAGATTGGCCTAAAGAGATTTTTATATTCTCATTGATGGAGGACACAGAGGTTGGTCTTTGGGGAGAAGGTGGTGGATGGAATTTGTAGGGCAGACAGTCAGAGAGGAGGAAGTTAATTATAGAAAGATACCCAGAAATATGTATAGCGGGCCTCTTCAGTGTTTGGCTCAATCCTAACTAAGCTGTGCATGAGTAGGGTTAAATTCTGTGAGGCCAGGCAAAGAACAAACAAGCAGAAAAAATACTACCTGGGAGGTCATGAGCTCACCAATTCCCATAGCTCACTCAGGGATAGAAGATTTTCCAGATTTGAAAGGGCGAAGTGGAAGACTCCTTGTTAAAAACATGGGCATGTGATAGAGACTTCAGGTGTACAAATAAACTAGTATATGTATATACACAGCAACAATATTATTAAAAATTGAAGGTGAAATATAGTTTCATGTGTATATTTTCTTATATTTTGTCCTAGTGTCTTTATTATATTTAAATTTAATTATTTAATCTCTGTGAATTTATATTGGGATATAGAATGAATTCATAAGATAAGGGTATTTTTTTCTCTTTGTTTTTTTCTTACAGAAATAGACAAATATGGTCTTCCAGTTATTAAACTATTTTTTCATTACATTGAATAACAGTCCACTTGTGTTGTATATTGAGTTTTCATGTATCTTAGTATACATGAATATCTATTGATACTTTATTGTGTTTTACAGATTTATTTTTCTACAACATTCAATCTTTTAGTATAGTGATTATATAGTAAGATTTCATATTTAGTACAGGATTACCCCACCCACTAGTTTTCATTTTTATTGTCTTCATTTAAAAAAATTCATAGATATTCTTGAGCATGAATTAAAAAAATATGACTATTCCAAAAGGAGAAAAAAGAACAACAGCAACAACAGAAAAGCAAAACAGCAAAATTTCCTTTAGGATTCAGAGTGCAACTGCATGTGATTTGTAGAATATTTTGAATAACTGAAAATTTTAGGATCTTCCTATCCAAGGATAAGAGTATTACTTTTAATTATAAACGTGTGTGTGTGTGTGTGTATGCATATACATCCTGTTGAATATACTGTAGACATAAAATTATATACAAAATATGCATATATATTTCCTGTGAAATATACTATACTATAATTCTTACACATATGTATACATATAAAATGGGAAATATAACAGGTATTTGGTGTTTTTAAATGTGTGTGTAAGATAGATACATATATTTCCTGTTAAATATATTGTTAAATTTATATACTTTTGAAACATTTATGAATGGTGCATCAGTTACCTATTGACTACCAATTAACAAAATACCCTAAAATTCAGCTGATTTGAAAAAAGCAAGCTTTTTATCAACTTATGAATCAGAAAGCCAGTAATTTAGACTGTGTTCAGCTGGTTCTTCTGGTGATCTTCCTGACATCTGCCATCAGCCATTGGTTGGTTCAACCTTATTGTTTCTGTGTGTTGACTAGTAGTGAGCTAGCGTGCAGTTTCTCACCCTCTTAAAGGTTAGCCTGTATTCTCATGAAGAATACTGAGTTCAAAGAGGAGAAATGAAAACACAAAAGACTTATCAATGCCTAGAATTTAAACTGGCTGATTTCTTTACTCATTTAATGAAAGTAAGTCACACGGACAAAACAGATTCAAGGAGTGGAGAAATACTGGCAACTATGTCAGGTTCTCTTGTTGGAAGGACCTACAGAGTCAAATTGCAAATTTGTACATATAAAAAGACTATTGATTGGGGTCAGTGCAGCATTCAATCTACCACAAAGGTAATATTTGGTAATTATATTTGTAAATGGTTATTGTAAAAACTGTCACATTTCACAAAAGTCTATATTTAATTTTGGCAGATATTTTAGAATTATATATTAGACTTTGGAGATATTTGATTATATCATCTAAAATGCATATAATGCTGTACAGTGTTTTGTAATATTTTTCCTTAAAACTTTTATTTCCATCACATCAGCCAGAAGTTGCAAAACAATATTTAAAAAAAAATGGCAATGGTGAGCTTCTTTAACTTGTTCCTTAGTATAACAATTCCATGGATTAAATGAGAAATATGTTAATTTGGTTGTAATCGCTTTCTATCTAATTTCCAAGTAGCAAAAAATAATTCAACTTAATAACTAAAAAGATGACAGATTGATATGTTTGTTATAAATATGACTATTTCACTATGCTAAAAATAGTTTTTTTTTTCTTTCAAACAGTACTTGAATAATGTACTTTATTATTTAGGATTCTAACAAGAAACAGAAAACAATATGAATGAGCATAATTCAAAGAGAGTTTATTATAAAAGTTTAGAAACCACAAAGGGTAGTGCTGGAATCTTGGACTAGTAGTAGACAAACACCCCCTAGGTCTTTGGCTGAATTTGTTTTTCCAAAATGTCCATAGCAGTATTGGGGCTGAGGATGTCTACATAGGATCTATTGGGTTGTCAGAAAAGTCATGACATATTTTTTCCTGTTTTTCATTGCAAAAATGCATCATGACTTTTCCGACCACCCAATAGTTCACCTCTTCTTAAAACTGGACGGAACTTTGTGACTGACTCAATAAGAAGAATGGGGTAGAAGTAATGCTACAAGATATCTGAAGCCAAACCTAGGTTAGGTTTTCAGGCTAAATCTAAAAGGCAATAGAGTTTCTGTCTAGTTTCTGTCTCCTTCTCTCTGTCTTTTCTTCTCTGCTCTGCCTTTCTCTCTCTGCCTTTCTCTCACAGTCAGGGCACTCATGTTTTGAATTCAGTCACTGTACTGGGAGGAAGCCCAGGCTATGTGGAAGGTTCCATGAAGGTGTTACAGTGTACAACTGAAGTCCCAGCTGACACCAGACCCAGCTTCAAACACCAGACATGAAAATGAACAAGCCTTCAGATAATCCAGTCCCGGGTCATTTACCATTCCTGAGTCTTTTCATTTTCATTGGAGGCCTCAGACATCATGAAGCAGATACAACCTGTCTCTAGTAAGCCCTGTGCTGATTCCTGACCCACAGAATTTGTGAACATAGTAAATGGTTATTTTACACCATCGTGTTTGGGGGTAATGCAAAATGCAACTAAATGAGACCAAGAAACAACAGGAAGGACAGTTAGGAGAGCTAGAGAAAGGAGAGATAATTGCATAGGGTCATCCATATTGAAAGGATCCATAAACTTTGTTGGAAGATAACACACAGCTCAAGGCAAACAGGCTGAGAAAGTCAAAGGAATATGTAAACACCTGACCTCACTCTTTACTATCTCCTTTCCAGCTTCTGATGGTGCTCAACATTGTTTGAACTCAGCCAAGACAAAGGCCTGGGAGCCCTATTGGTGTAGGTTATACATCTTAACTTCCCAGGCAGAGGGCAGGTTGAGAAGTGTGCAGTGTATTGTGAGGCACACATGAATGATTTCAAGCATATGTACCACATACAACTTTCCAAATGATTTTTCTCTGAAGCAAAAGCATCTAAAAGGCAGGCATAACAGAAGAAAAAAAATATTTATTGTGAATGGAAAGCTTACTTTTATACCACATTGACATTTATGTGGGCATTCTGAGAGCTGGGGAAAAGGGACAAACTAAAATGTATTCGATGAGTTCACGGGAATAAGAAACTCCTTACTAGAAAAAATAATGAAATGATTTAGGGCAGTCTAATGCCAAAAATTACTCTGTTTTCTATTTCAGTTTGTTTTTACTATGAATTTATGAAGAATTTAAAAAACAATTTAAATTTATATTTATATATTAATATGAAGAGCAGTGTAATCTAACAAATATAGTTAGAAATTATTATGGCCAGTATCAATGCCATGTTATGGACCACATAAAACTGATATATTAGAAATATATTTTAGTGCTTGTTATAAGCTCTGCAATAGCTCAGTAATGGCACCTATGATGAAGCATGTATTCTATAACTATCAATACATCTTTTGTGTCATTTTATTCTCCTCAGAGTTGGTGATATTATGGAAAAATCATTCCAATATAAATGTTTACAATATAAAGAATTCAACACTTTATATTGGTTGGCTGAGTGGCAAAAAAAGAGATGTATGTCATCTCTGTTCTTATTGGTTCAAAATAGAAGAAGATGATAATCATTGTCCATTTGTTCATTTTTATTTTGTGGAGATTTTAAATGACATAGCTGGAGTTGCTTTTGTATAATCTTTTATTTCCCTTTTATTTCCAGTTCTCTCTCTCTCTCTCTCTCTCTCTCTCTCTCTCTCTCTCTCTCTCTCTCTCTCTCTCTCTCTCCTCTTTCTCTCACCTCTCTCTCTCTCTAAGTTACCAATGCTGTAGAATACCAGCATACAAAGTGAGTATTCAAAAAATCAATTGTATTTCTGTATATTGGCAAAGAAAAATTAGAAAATGAAATGAAAATACCATTTCTGAAAGACTCAACATACTAAATATTTAGAAATTTTAAAGAAGGGAGTTTTTCTATTGAAGCTGGTTTAATAAGGGGAATGTATATTGGACAGGGAAGGGACTATGACATGAACTGTAAAGGATGATGGAAAATATATGTGAAGAGGGGAGTACGGGATAAACTAAAAAATGGACCCTGGAAAACAGAGCATGTAAAGACCTCATGCACAAAAAAGTCAGTGACAGACTTAATGTAAAATTACTAAGATACTAGAGGAAAATAGAATATCTTTGCAACTGAGGGCTAGACCCAATATTTCTTTGAACCAGAAAACAGGAGCCATAAAACAAAAGAAAATTTGGTACAACATACAACAATGTAATGACATGTTCAGCTCATCAAAAGATGTGACTGAAAACATAAATAGTTAAGACAGATTGGGAGAAAAAAATTTGTAACATATATCTGGGAAATGCTTGTATTCATATAAAGAGTTCTTACAAACCCATATTAAAAAGGAAAACAACCCAGAAAAATGAGGAAACTATTTGAACCAACACTTCAGAAAGAAGATATATAAGGGTCTGATAAGCACATGAAAAAGTGTTCTATACAGTTATCTGTAAAATGAACAACTAAATCCATCATGAGATACAAATAAATGAAAGGAGAAAGAGTGAAAACATTAAAAGTTGGAAGGGATATGGAACAAGCAAAGCTCTCATATATTGTTGGAAGAAATATAAATATGGGTTACTTCATTAGAAAACTGGCATTTTCTTTATTTAAACATACCACTCTGTGATTCAACATTTCTCATCTGAGGCATTTATTTAAAATAAATAAAAATATGTTCTCAAGAACCCTGAAAAGAATACCCATAGCAGTTTTCTTCCTAATACCAAAACAACAAAAAAAAAACCCTGAAAATATTCCTAATATTCACCAAGAGGAATGTGGATAAACACACTGTGTTATATAGTACGTAGTAATAAAAAGGAACAAACTAGGGATACATACAATGCCAGGATGAATCTCAAAAATATTATGCAGTTAGCCGAAAAGGATATACTGTATAATCCCATTACTTTGAAATCTAAGATTATGCAAAACAGAGTCTATTAGTCTATTAATAGAAATCGTATCAGTTGTTGCTTCTGGTTGGGGAAAAGGACAGGAGAGAATTTTCTGGTGTTTTGGAAACATGCTGTGTCCTAATACGCATTTGTCAAAACTTGATTGAAAGTTACATCTAAGCACTGAGGATTTCACTAAATGTAAATCATATTTCAACCAAATATAAATAATAAAAGGAGGGGAAAAATGCCCTGAATATATATAAGTAATGCAAAACAAACAAAAGATATAAAGAAAATAAGTGCTTATAAATCCCACCTAGCAAAGTGCAAAATATTATTTGCCAAAGAGTTTTATTCGAACATTTAAAAAATGCCAAATTCCCTCTCAACTTACTTAGGCTAACTCATTAGGAAAATAATATTTAGTAGAGGCATTAAAGTCATATGGGGGGAGGATAAATTATTGTGCTTTAATTTATTATTATTAAAAAAATCACATAAACCTCTATAGCTTGCTACCATTAGTAACAATGTTTTAGTACAGTCATAGTTTCATATACAAAGTTTATATATAAGTGGCAGCTGAATCTAAATTTCAAGTCAACTAATGTGATCAGACTGTAAGCAGAGAAATATGGCTCAAATGCCTTTGTACTTTTGCTGCAGACCTCACCTCTGTTTGTAACATACCAATGGATCGATGCACTGCACATTCTAATGGCCCACCTCAGTGTATTTGGTTGCCACCAATAAATTATGATCTGTCAGTTACTGTTTTTAAAGTGCTTTGAAATCTCCAAAGGAAACCTACTTTTTTGCCACCTACTACCCTTGGCAGATGACAGCAACAGAAATATAAAACAAACCAGAAGTTGACATACGGTACTTCCCTCTTGACTCTACTTTAGTTAATAGATTCCCAGCTTTCTAACAGGATATTCTATGTCTTTTTTTTTTTTTATCAGAAATAAAAGGAAGGCCTTGGTTTATTTAGCTGGAGCTCTGATTTGTCTTGCTAATCTCTAGTGAGAGCAGCTGTTTCAGCAGAGGATAGCCTGCAGGCAGAGGGGTAGCCATTTTGTCATAGCAGGAACAATAATGTTGCAAGCCCTCATGGTGTGTAGCTGAGCTTTTAATGTCTGAATTAAAAACACTAAACTTCTGGGGCAGAACCTAAAATAGAGACTCCAGCTAACTTAAACCTCAGGTGACTTTCATCTGAGACTGATTTCTACCTGGAAGCTTAAAATATGGGTCAGAAAAATAAACACTGCACCAAAATTTCTGACGTGATAAAATTATCTTCTCTTTGTCACTTGGGAGGTAGGTAATAAAATACTGTATAGACAACACAGAGTCTGTGCCTATTCTCACCAATCTTAAACCTGTTAAATCTCTCAATTTAACCCATGACCCATCTTGCCCTGTTACTATTCATTCCTAAATGTGGCAGCTTGGCTGGATTGACTAGTTTATTTCTACATACGGTGCCAGTAATGATGGGATTTTTCATCTCTCTGGTGTGTGATGATGATGAAGAGGAGGATGTAATTTTTAAAACCAGCTTCATTGATCTCTTTCCACAGTGACTATTACATCTTTTTTTCTTCCCATTACTAATCCAACATGATGGTTTTAATAAGGAGAAAATGGAAACATGTTTCTATGTAATTATAAAATGAAACGAACTGTTTTGACTATAACTAGGTTTAAACATGCTAACAAATTTTTTGTATATCATTTTGAACCACATTCCTTAGAAGAAAGGAGTCTGTGTTAGGTTTCTGATCAGACTATCAACTTCAAGCATGTGACTCTTGTTCTTTATCTAAAATTAATGATGTATCTTTGTATAACAATTTTCTAAAATAAATCCATCTCTTAGATGCCCATATTATATACTAATATACCCGAGAATAGCATTTATATAATTTTAGGGATTCACTCAGAAAACACAAAAATCTGCTATTTTGTGACTATCTGATAGCTATCCGAAGACTACATTTGTGAAATGTAGGCTCAAAAATAAATCATTCATTCTTTATTTAGCAAAATTATCAAGACTATAAATAGGAATATTAGCTCTCTGGAGAATATATGTAGGCATAAATATAGACATTAGAAATCAAAGAGAGGTTTTTAGCAGACATTGATTGAAACAAAGATAGTTTAATCTTCAGTTCATATGATTGGAAAAACACTAAAACATTACTTCAAACTCTATGTATTATCTTACCAATGAAAATACAACATCATAATGGTAAAATATGCCAATAATTCTAACAATGTGCCTTTATAGTTATATTTAATAATATTAAATATTTTATAACATATCCTTTATAGTTAGGGATAGAGTAAAACAAATCACTAGTCAATGGAATTATTCAGTAATAACAAGTAAATAATTTTGTTCACTTATATTTTAAAGAACCTTATTAATGACAACTGATGTCATGGCTCACTGCATTATTTTTGGGGAAATGTGGGCTAGAGGAAAGGCAAGTGTCCATAAAGAAGATAAAATCATGTCACAGGACAGATGAAATATAAAATGATATATGTAAAAATTAATATTAAATAATTGAGCAAGTTCTCTATGGCATCTGTGAGACCAATGATCTAAGAAGGGAGAAAAACTAAAAACAAGCTTATTTCATTTTTGTAGCTCATATATCTGAATGCAGGTTCATTTAAAATAAACTTTCAGGAAAATGATCAAACCAAGGCTGTAGGACCACATGAGTCTCTTTGGAGCTGCAACAACTATCATTTTGTAGAAACTTACTAGACATATTTAAGTACTGTAGGGCACACAGATTCTTTAAACACAGGCACTATTTTAAAGTACTTACAATTGGGTTGAATAGATAAGACTTGTACAAACAAAACCACAATTCAGGGAAGTATAAGATAAGCATCAAGAGCGGGATGGAAACATTTTCTATTGAAATTCAAAGGGAAATATAACTCGGTTTAGAGCCTCACGTGAAGCCTTGAAGCAATCTCAAAGAAAAAGTGATGATGAAATGCTCTGATTTTGGTTAAAGGTAATATTGTTTTCTTAGAAAACACTAAATTGATATTAGAGTATCAAGGTCTCTGAAGGTCTTAAGTATAACCCATAAAATAGTGTCAAAGAAATACATTTAAAGTGATAAAAACATATGACTCAATAGCAATAATCATAATAAATTCTGGTTTGTATCCCCGTGAATACCTTTATACTATATATTAGGAAACCTACCTCCCACTAAAACAATGAAAATTCACACAAAATAGGAGTTGGTGAGCTTTAAATTTTTCCTATACATACACAAGCAGGTTACACTGGTGTATTAGAGGGAGAGAGAGAGGAAAAGAGAGTTTCTGTGAGTGACAGGCCACATTTGTTGCTTAAAATCAAATTCCAATATAATTAATTTCATGCAGGAATTTAAATAAGTAATGGAAGTCAGTGGCTTAACTCACTATAGGGTGAGTTCCTGGTGGCATTCACATTCTGATACAGGTCAGACTTGTCTCTTACGTGTCGTCCTCCCTGAGATGAGTCAGGATGTGAGTTTCTTGCCTAGTTTGTCTCTGCCATCTCCTGGTCTTTCACTTCCGGTTCCTTAGATGAGGAGAGAGACAAAGGATGCATATTTATGGTGGCTATCTTAGTATCAAGACTTGTAATGCTCAGTGTTTCTACCCACATCCACTTTATGGTGATACTTACATGCAAGGTAAGGCATAGATGCTAGAAAATATGTGTTCAGCAAAGAAAGAAACCATACAGCACTACTTATGTTGAATTTCTTTTTCAATAAATATGAGAAGAGTGGATATGTTAATTTTATCACCCAATATTCATGTCTCCTATAATACTGTTTTTTGTTTGTTTTTAATGTGCTATACGACATCTCATGTACACTCTGTCTTCCTGGTAGAATAATACAAATCAGTGTTCTGTTTTATTACCATGAAATCCAAAAGCCTGCCACATAGTTTTACTATTAAGTCCTTTGTCATATTACCTTGGTGTAGTGAAAGGGGTGGACATGATACCTAACTCCACCAACCGAATATTCCCTTGTCTTTTTGAATGATGAAAGAAATGTTTCAAGGTTAAAACCATGGTATTGACATATTTATTTTAGTAATGATACTGGGAAAATATGACTAAGCATCTCTTTGTCTCTAGATGGTTGCAATTACCTGATGTCTAGCTTAGTTATCGTGTTTTTTCTAGCCAAAATATCCTGGCACAGTAATCCGTTATGTGAACTAACCATTATTCGATGAATAGTTTCCCTTTCCCCCCCCCCTTAAGTGGTTTTCTATTGCTTGCAACTAAAAAACCTTGATTGATGGATTAGTATTTTCATATAAAATACAAGATCATAGTTGCTGTTGCCTATGAACTATTTAATACTAAATTTAAAAATAACTACCTTGATTATGAAATAAATTTGGAAGAAGTTGGTTTTAATGATCTAATTTAATGGAGAAACACACTAACTTAGCCAAAGTTAGAAGATACTAAATCAGCTTATATGAGCATTTTTGCTGACATTTGTTCCTAGTTTTTAAAAATGAGTTATTAACTTAGATAAAATCATCCATTTTATTAAAATAAGGCTTCATTCCTTCTCAGGTTATATCTCACTGCAGTATTATGATATGCAAACAGTTAAATTTCTCAACATTATGTAAGTGAATATAAAGGATTAAATATATATGATTTAAAGCAAAGAATCATCCATTATATTAGATATAATATAATACCCTAACTCAGGATATGGCAAACTTTTTCTGTAATCAGCCATATAATTTCAGCTTGATAGCCACCCATCACCATTACACCTGCTCATCGTATTTTGTATCACAAAAGGAGTGTTTGCTAATACATATCTGAATGAATGTGGTTATGTTCCAATAAAACTAACCTCCATTAAAATACTTAACTCCATTAAACTATTGACAATAATTAGAAAGGAACACAAAGTCTGTGCATGTATTTGAGGAGAAAAGGAATAGGGGTTAATAAAAGATAAAAATAATCCTTCAGAGGAAAAGTCAACCAAATACATGTAGGTTTCAGGAAAGAATATTTCTAAAAAATACTATAAAAATAACAAAATTATAGGAAATAATATATAGTGAATAGTTATAAATACTGAGAAAATTGTAAGAAAACCAAAGGAAATAAAAAGTGATGTTCCAAATTTTTAGTGAATAAAACACAAAACAGGAAAATAGAAACATTACAGAAATGAAGCCCAATGTAAAAGAAATAACATCAAAAAAGAATTAAAATGACCAAATGGAAAGATGAGGCAATACCAGACAGAACTGAGTAAAAGAAAAAGATTCTTTTCCTTAAGGTACTTTGTTGAAAGACTAACAAAATTTTCCCAACATATTTATATGTTTTCTTTGCAAAAATAGCATAACAAACAGAAAAGTATTTGAAGATATAATAAAAATTACTCTTAATTATTAAAATGGTACTGCATTTCTCAAGTAAATAACAAAAGTAATCAGCACCATGACAGTCTAGTAAAGTTACTAAACTTTATAAACAACAAAAATCATGTGTGTCTCTAAGCAGAAAAACAACAATAACAGCAAGCAAATGTTGAATATTGAATTCATTTAATATTGTGATGATTACAGATATAGAAAAAAATGTGTTATATATACACTTAGACAATATAAAAGTGATATTATAACTTAGGAGAAGGGATGGTGTCAGGAGGAGAATGTGAGTTGTTAACTTCATAATCTTCCCTATAGTATAAAATGTATAGATATAGCTAAATTTGAAACATATAGCACTTAGAGAAATCAGGTATCTTATTGTTTTAATCTTCTTAAACTTTAGAGGTGTGTTGTATATATACATATTTCTTGTTAAGAAAATGCTTATCTGAATTTTCAGGAGGTTTTCCAAATTATTTTTTGTCTCACAAAGGAATGTAATTCATTTGAGGCTTTTATTTATTTATTTGTTTATTTATTTATTTATTTATTTATTTATTTATTTATTTATTTATGTAAACCAGTATAATCCAATTGCATTTTACTACATTATATCTACTATTTATAGGCAGGAAGAAATGTCTATATGTTACTCAGAAAAGCTTCATTGTGATTATTTGTGAGTAAAGAGATTTCAAGTGATATTGTAACTCCCTTTTCATTTTTCAAGTTGTTTGGTATTTTAAAAGCCATATATTTATTAAAAATGAAATATTTTTTAAAAGATTGTGGTTACCCAGGTATGTAGAAACACTTTAACTACAAGATCAACTTTTGAAAATAATACATCAAGGTTTTTGAGTACGTATATGCTTTTGGCATTCTTCTTCAGTTCTACTTTACAAGTAATATGCAAAAAGGGCTTGATAAATTTCAGATGTTACATTGAATATGTCTTTATTCAAATTAGAAGTATCATACATATCACTTCTAAAATTTGTGTTGTGGTGGTGGTTATTGTTGTTGGAGTTGTGTATTTTTTTTATGCACACACCCTTGTTATTTTATCAAAAATATAAGGACAAATTAGAAGCATTAAGTGCAGTAGTTGAGTGTTATAATTGTGGAAATAACAACTAATGCTTTAAAACATTGAAATAACGGGTTGTCAGAAAAGTCATGACGTATTTTTTCTATGTTTTTCATTGCAAAAATGTGTCATGTTTCCGACACCCCAATAGTAATTTAATTAATGTGAAACTACAAACCAGACTATGGCAGCACAGACCATCGCATTCTAATTCAAATCAATGGTATGTCTACTCAAATCTGTTAAGATAGTTGAAGTAAGAAAGTTATACTTTACCATATTTCTAAAATCATAGGTTCAACATTGATGATAAAGTTTATACACTACAAGGATTGATTTTCACTATCAGTATCACAGACATCTGGCTTGAACTCCATGAAACTCAATTGAATATATAATTATACCATCTTTCACTTGTTTCAGAGCATAATTTTAAACCCAGAAAGATATATAGATACACATTGAGATTAAAGTTAGGTTGTAAAAAAGTGAACCAATTATTAATTCATGGGTCATAATTGCATACCTGATTGAGATTTGGGTATATAAAATATGAAATTTTAAAATGCTAGCAGAGAGAGAGAGAGAGAGAGAGAGAGAGAGAGAGAGAGAGAGAGAGAGAGAGAGAGAGAGAGAAAGGACCCCCTTACACTCTATC
>NW_017732757.1:140052-146389 GCF_001890085.2 Hipposideros armiger | reverse complement strand
CATTGTGGTTTTTATTTGCATTTCCCTAATGATTAGTGAGGTTGAACATTTTTTCATATGCCTGTTGGCCATCTGTATGTCCTTTTTAGAGAAATGGGAAGCAATTCTTTTAATCAAATATTTATGTTTAGAATTGAACCTAAATGGTTTGTAGCAATTGTCAATGAACCCTGGATTTCCAGATAAGCTGGAATGTGTATAAATGTTACAAATAATAAGTTTTCTTCTCTTGGAATTTTTAAAATAGTAAATATTGGACGCTGATTTAATGATCAACCAAAAAACATTTTGTATATTCCAAGTGGGGCAACATTTGATAGTGGAGAAAATAGTAAATATTTCATGTTTTCCATTTTTGTTAACATTATTGATTTATTGGGTTGTCAGAAAAGTCATGTGCATGTTTGAGACAGATGGCACTAGTTCATTTTTGAAAGTACTAGAATCATTCGGATCTATGTTATTACTATGTCATTTGACAGTGGACAGTTCTAGCTTCATTCTGAAAGAAAACTGAGTGATTTGGTTGAGTTTTGGAGATTTTACAACAAGTTGAAGATGGAAGACCAAACTGGGCATTTTTGCCATATTTTACTGTTTTCCTTACATAAAGGGAAGAATGTGCATCAAGCTTGTGAAAAGTTGCATAAAGTTTACAGTGACAATGCTCTACAAGAACATCAGTGCCAATGATGGTTCATGAAATTCCATGCTGGTGATTCTGATCTCAATAACGCTCCTCAGTCAGGGAAGCCCACCAAAGTTGATGACGACACAATAAAGACATTGATTGAGTCAAACCCACATTACACAACATGAGAGATTGCAAGAAACATTAAACATCTATCATTCAAGCGTTCACGACCACCTGAAGAAGCTGGGATATGTAAGCAAGCTCAATATTTGGGTTCTGCATGAACTCAAAGAAGTTCATTTGATGGCGTGTATAAACATCTACAATATGCTCATTAAACATGAGGAAAACAATCTTTTTTTGAAGCAACTGATAACTGGTGATGAGAAGTGGATTGTTTACAACAATGTGGTGTGCAAACAGTCTTGATCCTGATGTGATGATTCTCCTCAAACGACATTGAAAGCAGACATTCATCAGAGGAAGGTTATGCTCTCAGTGTGGTGGGATTTTAAAGGTGTGTTTTTTGAGCTCCTACAAAGAAACCAGATACTCAATTTGAATGTGTTCTGTTGGCAAGTGGACAGTTTGAACAAATCTATCATCTAGAAACATCCAGAGCTTGTTAATTATAAAGGAGTGTGTTCCATCGCGACAACGCGAGGCCACACACAAGTTTGATCACCCATCAAAAATTATCGGAGCTTGGATGGGATGTGTTGCTACACCCACCAGACTCGCCTGACCTTGCACAGTCAGACTTCCACTTGTTTCGCTCTCTTCAAAACTCCTTGCGTGGTATAACGTTCAATTCAGATGAGGCTGTAAATGAGCACCTTGTTCAGTTTTTCGCAAATAAAGACAGGTCCTTCTATGAATGAGGAATTATGAAGCTCACTGAAAGATGGCAAAAGGTTTTTGAACAAAACAGGCAATATATCATTGATTGATCTTTGTTATTTATATAAATAAATGACCTTTGAAAAACATAGACAAAATATGTCATGACTTGTCCAACAACCCAATATAATAAATGAATTGTCAGTTAAGCTATTAGGTTTGTAAAATGACAGGCAGAAGAGGAAGGAATGAGAGAAGGGTGTCTTAATTTGTATTTTTAAATGTCGCCTTTTAAGGTCCAGTGCCTTAGTTTGGGATTATTTAAATGATCATTTCAATAAGTACCACCAGTCCCCAAACTTGTGTATTTTTTTCCTAGATTTGAGAGTGGAACCCTGCCCCCCTTACACACACCAGGAAATGATGAAGTGTTTCATGATACTTAACCTACTATAGTTTTGCTCTCCTGTTTTCTAAATAAAACTAAGGGTAATTGAAGGTATTAAATGGTATTCTAATAGTAAAATAAAGAGAATAAAAGCAGCATATGAATTGCCTCAAAGAATAAAGGAAAAAATTAATTTTAAGCATGAAATAAATATTTAACATTTTGAAGATAAAGTAATCACTAAATACTCTAGAAGAATTACAAATTTATTTTCCTATTTTTATTTTATATCACCTCAGTAAAACTATCCATTATTTTATATAATAAATTTCCTGGTAATTAATTCAGATTAGCAGACAATTAGTGCTTTTCAAAACGTCCATGGAGACATTTGGTCCACACCACCAGGTTCTTGAAAGTTTTGCATGGGTTTACTTGTGTATAACTCTAACATCCAGAAGTAAATTGCAGATAGGTATATCTAGAGATTAAATATTAGCCACTAAAGCACAGTAAAGAAAAATAAGTATCTATATCTCTATATCTATATCTATATAGATAGTACTTATATCTATATAAGTACTTATGTATCTATACTTATATCTATATAGATAGATATAGATACAATGTTATGAGGTTTAGGTTCTTTAGTCTTTGTTTAATTCTATTCATTCCTTAGACTAAGTATCAATGTGGGGTACTTCCATTCATGTCATTAAAAATTGTTTAGAAGCAGAATCATAAAAGCCACCTAACACCTTGATATAACCTTGTAAAGGACTGTTTCCCTGTATTTCTTTTATCAGAATGTTCCCTGTCTGCTTCTGTCTCTTTCCTCTATTTCAGTTTTCACTATACAGGCTCAAGTATGTTTATTTTAATAGATAAGGCATTTATTGGGTAATATACTTAAATTTAAGTTATACATTTGATAGCATTATTGTGGGACAACTAAATATTACTTATCTTCATGTGCTCTCTGGTACAATGATACCTTCTAAATACTGAGTAGTTTTTTAAGAAAATGTATGTCTTGGCAGTATGGTAAAACTCTAATAGTGAACATCTACTGAGAGCATGAGACGAAAGGAGATCAGGACCTGGACAGAGGAATTCACAGTAGATAAGAACTATTACATGAGAACCTAAATTGAAATTTTGATAGATTCAAGCCTTTATTGTGCCATAAAAATTCTATTTTCTGAATAGAGTGTACCTTTTAGGAACACAAGTTATTCACCTTGACAAGAATAAATGGGTTAGTTTTACTTTAAACCTGAAGGATGACAGTCCATAGGTACTCATATTTAAGAAAATACTCTCAAAGTCTTTTGAATAACAAAAAAAGGTGTGAGTTGTCTTACTTACAAGATACTTGCCTTCAGTTTGCTTATCTTTTAATTTTAAGAAAACCACTTTGTCTGATTTGATACATAGGTTTACTTGAACAGACTTATAAAAGTTTAATTTAACAAAATTTAATTACTGTGGCTCTTAAAGGAATGACCTTCAGCTCCAAATATGTTGAATTCAATCAAGAATATAACATCTAGATTGTCAGCCAATTTCTATCTTAGTCTTTGATTTCTGCCTTGTAATGTTTTTATCATCCAAAAATGATTTACTGAATACTTTTACCAATCAAATAATTTCTTCTCTGAACATAAANTAACACAGTTATAATGGGAAATGAGTTTAGTATGAAAAGAGCAGTAACACAGTGGTTGCCCAGAGTGGAAATCTCATCTGCTGTAATAAACATCAAGGTAAGAGGCCAAGATGCATTTGAACAATTTTCTCACTCTAGCAAGAAAATTGAACAAGAAAGTTGTTAATCACAACTGGTCACCTTCCCTGCTGTTATATGGAATTGCTGTAAAGGCTTTCTGGTTAAAAAGCTATTGGTTAGAGATTTATGTAACATGTAAATTGGGATAGTGGCAGACACAGTCTCTAAAGGTATTCAGAGCTAAGCTCTAAAGGAGGACATTTTGTAAAATTTCTGAGTATTTTTAGCTTTTCATCTCTGACTGAGTGTAATAGAGACCTTTCTTTTATTTTCCATTAAGCCAATCAAAAAGCAAGTTGGAATGAAATTTGCTATTGAAGATAAAGAAAGTTGTTGATGGTAGTTATTTGATTTAAAGCTATATGTATGTAGATTACAGGAGTGTAGAATTTTGCATAGGAGTAATAAATGTCAAACCCTTTGCAAAGAAGGGGAAATGAAAAAGGAATAGTAGCCTCCAAGGAGGAGACTATTTTCAAGATACTTGGATCCTCTCATGCAGTTCAGATCACACTTCAATTAAATCAAGACAAGCAACCTCAAAGTTAAACCAGCTCCAAAATCACTGTTATGTTGATTTTGTCTTCCAATCAGCTAACTTTTGATATGAAATAAAAGAAGCTGTGGGAGGAAGAGGATGCCATTTTACGGCATCAGAATTTTCTGGTTTTTAGAAGCATATCTTTTCAGACTATATATTCCTAATAATGAATTGTGTTTAAAACATATTCCAGTACTAACATTCTCCCAGGTTATTATGAAACATGTTCCTTTTCACTTTTCAGCACAAGTGATGGTGTTCTATCATGTGATTTGACTTGTGCATGGCAATGTGGCTCTCATGGAATGAATCATAAAGAGATTTTCTGTCTTTAAATGTAAAGCATCGAATTTAAATCTTCAAATTCAATTTTCCTCAATTGGTGTTGATCAGAGCACCTAATTTGCTCATCATTTTAACCAAATTTAGGAGCAAATTTTTTTAAGACCCCAAATACTTGAAATTTTGTACACTATTAATCTGAATTTAGGTTTGAAACAAATTTTACATTGTAAACTAGAGATATTTGGGACAGACACTATTCTACATATCCTAAAACAAAAGAACCATGGTGTAACAGTTTATATTACCTAATAAATTAAACAGACTTAAAAAAGTAAAGAAAACAATTGGACTATATAATAATATATAGAATATCTTTTTTGATAACAGGTTCTGAGATTTGCCATAATCTGGAAGTCAGTGCTTCAGGTAATAAGGAAGTTTCTTTTTTCTCATATTCTTTTATTTTTCTACATTTCCAGTTGTTGGGACAAACTATTTAGCAAAATAGAACATAGGTGTTTGAATTTTGTTTGTGTTTCAATCTTGTTTGTACATAGTCATTTTAGCAGTATGATTGAGACGAATCACCTAAACTCTCAAGATGTTATTTATCTAGTCCATAAATAATGATAATAATATTGCCTTTCAATTTTCTGTCTAGACATGCAGGTCATATAAGATACTTAAAAAAGTTACTTATATAAATATCTATTATAATAATTGATATAGTATTTTTTTAAATATTGTAATATTAAAAATAATATTCTTTAAGCCAATTTAATTTTATTTAATTTTTCTATCCCTCAGTGACCACATACCGATGCCAGACACCTGGTTATATGTTTCAGCATACGGAGGCAACTCTTTTTTTTTTCTTTTAATTATTTTTTATTATGAAATACACATTTTTTAGAATTAGTTTCAGCTGTACAACACAGTGCAATAGTTATACATTTTACCCATTGAAGTGAAAATCCCCCTCCCCCAATCCGCCGCCCCACTTCCTCCCAATATCATACATATCTATTACAATTCCCTTGTCTCCACTCCCACACTATACTCCATGTCCCATGACTATATATATATATATTCACATATAGTTGACATACAATATTATACAACATTAGCTTCAGGTGTACAGTGCAGTGATCAAGCCTCTTCCCCATCCATGATTCAGTCTCCCTAGCAAGATATGTGACCACCTGACACCGTACAAAATATTTACAACATTATTAATTATATTCCTCAAACTGTCTTTCATGTCCCTGTGGCAGTATTATAGTTACGTATTTATGCTGTCTAACCCCTTCCCCTTCTCCCTCATCCCCACCCCCTCCCAACTAACAGCGATCAGTTTGTTCCTCTATATCTCTGAGACCACTTCTGTTTACTTTCCTCATTCATTCAGTTTTTTTAGATTCCACATATAAGTGAAATCATATGGCATTTGTTTTTCTCTGACTGACTTACTTCACTTAACATAATAGTTTCTAAGTCCATCCATATTGTCCCAAATGGTATGATTTCATTCTTCTTTATAGCAGAGTAATACTCCATTGTATAAATGTACCACAGTTTGTTAATCCAATCATCTACCGATGGGCATTTCGGTTGTTTCCAAGTCTTGGCTATTGTGAATAGCACTGCAATAAAAATAGGGGTACATATATTGTTTTGAATTAGCATCTTGGGTTTCTCTGGATAGATACCCAAGAGTGGAATTGCTGGGTCATATGGTAGTTCCATTTCCAGTTTTTTGAGACATCTCTATACTGATTTCCATAATGGTTGCACCAATCTACAGTCCCAGCAACAGTGCACCAGGGTTTCCTTTTCTCCACAGCCTCCCCAGCACTTGTT
>NW_017732757.1:112983-133982 GCF_001890085.2 Hipposideros armiger | reverse complement strand
ATTTTTTGGTACCCTCTGTATATACAATTTGAAGTTGGGGCATGAAAAGTTGTGATAAAAAAATTTGTATGGGCATAGTCCAGTCCTATTCACTAAAAACTAACAAATCAATAACATTTTACATTTATATATTATTTAGAGTGATAGAAGTTAAAAACAGAAAATTTGAAGTAGAAATTAAAAGTTATTGGTTTTGAAGATTAGTAAGAGCGAGAAACAAGCTTAGAACAAGGAAGACGTTATACAGTCTCCTGTAAGAATTGACTCAATCTAAATCCATCCACACTTATTTTTTTAGAGTAATATATTTAATTTGGCAGTAATTTGAAATTTTCAACTTCAGTATTAATTCTTAATTTTAAAATCACCATTAAGAAAATTAATTGAAGCTTTAGTATATAAATGCTAAAATTACAACCAAATTACATTAACCAATGATAAAACATTTGTAGTCGTTCATCATTTTTTAGTGAAAATGTTTTCTTTCCCCTTCATAGTTTTCCTTTTTTTTTTAATTCAGCAAGGTATTTTCATTAATTAACATAAAAGGTAATACTAAAAGTCACAGAAATATAGCTAGGAAAAATATCTTACCAATTACATGAAAAAAAACAAAAAAACAAATAGAATCTCTGTGACCATGTCCTGTGGTACCCAGTCATAATGAAAACTAGTAATTTTGGTAAAATGAATAAAATTCTTATAAATTTGCCATTATCTCTCAAACCCTCTTTTATTAGTATTTTTATAGATGTCATAAAGGCCCCTTAATATTTCCCTTGCATTAGTGCTAATATGGCTGTCAACACACACACACATACATACATACACACACAATTTCTTATCTCTCAAAGGTAGCTACCTGCAGGACATTAGGACATTTTTTTGTTTGTTTTTAATATATGTTTTCATGTAGCTCTTACTGTATTTTGTAATTAACCTTTTTATTTTGAAATCATTGCAGATTTACATACTATTTAAGAAATAAAACAGGATCTTTGTGTACTGTTTATAGTTTTCCCCAGTGTTACATCTTGCAAAATTATAGTACAACCTCTCAACCAGGATATTGATATTGATAAACCTACCAATCTTATTGAGATTTCGCCAATTTTATTTGTCCGTGTGTGTGTGTTTGTGTGTGTGTGTGTGTGTGTGCCTCTGTGTGTGTGTGTGTTGTATATTTAGCTCTAGATAATTTATCATTTATCACATGTGATTTAGGATAAACACTAATAAGTCTCTGTTTTTCTAAATCTGGTAGTAATTTATACTCGTATGATTATCATATTTATGTAATTGCACTAATTTTTTATCACCAACTATGATTTACTCTTTATTGAACACCTACACAATGTGAAACATACAAACATATTTTTAAATTTAACCCACCTCAGGTATGGTCCATTGTATAGGTTAAAAAACCACAGAATTGTTATTCTAGGTTTTTTATCCTTATAATTCTTGATATCCTATTATGATATTCATTTTAATTAAAATAGACTTACAAGAGTAATTTTCCCTTCGAAAAGAAGGTAAAAGAAATTTAGATGTAAAATCCAACATTGAAACAGGAGAGTCAAGTAGAAATGAAAGACCCTAATATGATTTCCAGTACATTTTTCCAGCAAAAGAGCCTCCACAACAAATTAATACAGCTTTCAAGGAAAACAAGATGAAATTTAGTTTTTGAAAATTTGATTAAACATACTCTTAGTTTCTCAGAGCATTACTACAAACTCGATGGCTTAAAACAACAGGAAGTTACTCTCTCACACTTGTAGAGGCTAGGAGTCTGAAATCAAAGTGTCAGCAGGGTCATGTTCATAGTGAAGGCTTGTGGGGGAAGAGTCCTTTCTTGCCTCTTCCTAGATTCCATGTCGTGGTGGTCATCCTCACCTTGTAGCAACCTCCCTCCCCTCTCTGCCTACATCTTCACATGACCTTTTCCTCTTTGTATCTCTGTGTATCCCCTTCTTTTATAAGGATACTAGTCATTGGATTTACAGCCCAATATAATTCAGTATGATGTTATCTTAATTAATTATCTGCAGACCTAATTCCAAATAAGTCACTTTCTGAGGTTCCAACTAGACATAAATTTTGGAAGGACACTGGTCAGCCCACTAAATGCCCTGAAGAACAGAATTCTAATTAGTAGAGTTATCTTTTCAATCATATTTAGTCAGTGGGAATAGTGGGAATATGACCATTTATCTAAGGCAGATATAATTAGTGCTCAGCACCATCTGGCTCCCCTTTGGGATCTTAGAGAAAACTAAGTTTTCTAACACTTTTTCAGTAAGATAGAGCATTATAATTTATTCTGGTCAGTTGGTGTACACAGTGATATACCTTAATTCTATGTAAATCATTTAATTATGAGTCTCTCTTTCTATCTCTTTCCCTGATGCAGTGACCAAACAGACCTTTACAGATAGTGGATTGACATGAAACACAATGCAGCCTTCATTATCCCGGATCCTTCATGATTCTGTGGAGATGAACCAAGCAAACATGCATTGGATATTTGGGTGAGTGAGAAACAATGACTAATTTTGTTAGAATGAACCTAATATGACTTTTGTTTGTTTGTTTGTTTTGGTTTTTGTAGCACACTCTTTCCTACCACAACCAATATTTTCTTTCTAGACACTTCGTGATCCAGACTCCCATCCACCCATTATTAGTCAAATACTCCAGTCTTGAATTATCTTCCTTATCTGCTGTTTGGTAGCATAACCAACCAAACCTCAACTGTTCTACATTCCTAAAAATAAAATTAGAAATTATATTCAATCTGATACTTAGTAAATTCGAAAACTTCAAGAATCTTTTATTTTCTCATTTATAGTCCTCTAGGAATGTTTCCCTCTCTGACTTCATAGTTCCTTAAAAATTGTTATGCTTTAATATTTCAAAATGTAAAACAATTTAAATTGTAGATACACTAATGCAAAAATATATAAGCATCTCTAAAAATTAGAGTGATGACATATTTCCTCCTCTTTTTATTTCCACATAATCTGTAATTTAATAGTGTGTTTATAATAAGAAGGGCTGTGGGTCATAAGTATGCTAAAATGTTTTATAGTTGATTTAAAAAGTGACTCCTTTTTAGACAATACTATTTCTGTGAAGCTAGATAAGTGAGTTCATGTTATAACACATTGTATAGTCCTTGAAATGAAGAATTAGCAGAGGATATGGATTACAAGGAGACTCCAAAGCAGAAATATATGGCAATAACATAAAAATTATAAGTGAATTACCTATAAAAGTAAAAAACAAAAAGAAAAAACAATTATGTTTAGCAATTTAGGAATACAAATATATGGAATATATGCTTGTTTTCAATTTCAACTCTCATAATAGAAAAGACACAATTAAAGTAGGTTCCAAATTAGAAGGCTAATTAGCTGTTTAAAACTGGCATCTTTGTGGTACAAAGTCTTTTATTTCAGATCTGAATATTTTAATTTCAAGTGAGTATGATTTAATTTATGTCTTAGGTGGTATATGTATATTACATATTATGTAAATGTGTGTAGATGTGAGTTTATGTGTACACATGCCTATTGCTTCCTAAATAAAAGATCAGCTCTTTCATTCGGACTCTATTTTATTTGCCCGGAATCAAATAAATGAAGAAATACTAAATTTCACAGAGTTACTAAATGATACAAGGTATGAAAGTGAAAAACGTTATCTTCTGGTACCCAAAACAATTTTTCAGATGTGTTGAGAGACTTATTATCACTTCACTCCTATAACAATTATATTTGATGTGTTTCCTTCAAGAGTCCTTTATCCTCAGCTATAGTATTCTTTGGTGTATTACAAGAAATTCATTGGGGATGAAAATTATAAAGTAAAAGAAATAAGTAAAATACACATGCCAAGCGCAGGAAGGAGGGGAAGGGACAATGGTGAGCAAAAGGATAATATTTCAATCTACCAATTTTACCATCCTTTTTTTTTTGGCTACATTGCCAAGGCAAAAATCATTAATGCCAGCAAAGTGTATTATCTAATGGGGTATTGAGGCATAGAATCTCAGTGCATGACCACAAGGGATTGTAAATCCAGTTCCACTGAAGTTGAGTCATCATGAGCTTCGGCTAATAATACAAAGCAGCAACTGATGAAAATCCAATGAAATTTATAGAAAAGTTTTGAGTGATGAGAGAAGTAGGTGTGTTCAGATTTGCTAATTTATTTTTTTCATAAGCTCATGATAAATTTAATCTCTTCATCAATAAGTTAATCATGAATTTGTGTGTCACATATAACATATTTTGAGCTAATGAATTTAAAGCATATATATGCACAATTTACACATATATATATACATATATATATCATATATATGACAGCAAGAATACATTATATTTTCATTAATATAGATTTACCTTTTGTGACATAACATAGCATGGATCTGAAAATCAAAAGATTCTTTATATTTAAACACTAGGGGTACTTATTTGGGAGGAATTAATTAATCACCAATAGATCACCTAATATATCTAAGACTGTGTTAAAAAGTGCCTGAGTTTTTCATTACTTTTGATAATTAAGATAAATAGTTTTTTTTTTCCAGACAACTGAAACTTTGTCAGTTAGAAACACAATTCAGCATGTCATTCTCAAATTCCTATAGGAAAAAAACAAAAAAACAAAGCATTAGAAGGGGGAGGAAGAAAAACTATTGAATTAGAAAGATCTAAATTATTTCCAGTACATGTAATAAGATAAGTATAGATTACAAATAATTTCTGAATTTTTAATTTTAAAATAATAGCACTAATAGGATTCTAAAACTTTGCAATATCCTGAAGTGACTTATGAGTTAATAATGACTGTGGCATATAGTCAGCATATATTTAGTGTTGTCTTTCCCCTTGGAAATTGAAACTTCATTTGTTTAACTGTATCTAGCAAAACAGTCCTAGTCACATAGGAGGAAACCTAACTCATACTTAATACTCAACCAGAACTTCTAACCTGTTTCGTTATGTACTCGTATATGGGTTATTACTAGATGTTCTTTATTTTTAAAAAAGTTATCAAGTTGGGAAGTCGGGGATGTTGAGTTAAACATGATCCTTTATTGTAAGAATTCACAAAACCTTAATGGGCAAATATTTACAGTGAAAGTATAAAGGGGCATAGCTTAGGTGCAGTATTTTCCAATGTCACTTGGCTATGGGTAATTGTTTTTCTCATCACATAACAATTATCATGTCATTGAACTAAGATATAACTGTTTTGAAGCAGTTCCCTAAGCTGTAACCACACATTGATCAATGAGATTTTTGTGTTTTGCTAACTTCCCATCTACTGTTAACCAAATTCAGTCAATCTGACATGTTATACTTCCTCTTTATGCTATTGTCCTTCATCTTAACTATTGCCATTTGGCTTCTCTCTGTTTATTTCATCAATTCTCACCCACTCATCCTATCCTCCACACTGTCAGAATAGTATTTACTTTAGAACAGATCTCTCCTGTGCCTCTGCAGCTATAGCCTGTCACTGCAGATTCAGTTTAAAAGCCCTGTCAGTGGAGCCTAATAGTACTCAGTATAACTTCTCTATTATTCCAATTGCTCTGAAAGTCTATTACTACCAGGATCATATGTGTCTGTTTTTGCCGTGTATATTCATTTTGACTCAATGTCTTTTAGTGTTTTTTTTTCATGTTCTTGTTTTATTTTACTTTAAAAAACAACAACAACTAGTTTTTTAGACATTAAAGTTCACATTAGTACAGCTTATGAAGTATTTGCTATTTTCCTAATTTGTCCTTGGGAGGGTAGTTCTTCACTGACCCTTGGAGTTAAGGTCATGTGACTTGGTCAATTGCGCATGAATGCAAAAGATAGTTATTACTTTGGAGTAAAGCCTTAAGAGTCAGTGCATGACTCACCACATTCTCTTTCTTTCTTTCTGCAACAGCAAGGTATGTTATTTCAGATAGCCTACCTAATCCCAGAGTATGAAAGACAGGGAGCTCAGTTCTAAAAGACAAATGCTAATAATGCAGCATGAGAGAAAAGTAAGTTTCTATTGAGATTATGGACTTTATTACCACAGTGTAACCAAGCTTATCTTATTACTACACAAAACAAAGAGTACTCTGCTTTGTATAAGTGATCCCTAAAATTATCAGTTTACTTAAATAATGAGCATAACTCATCTAATTTTTGTTGCTTAGCAGATTTTGGAAAAATGCTGCCAGAATAATCACACTGAATTAATTTATTTTAATTTATTCTATTATTATGCATTTATATTCAGAGTTACCCTAATCACTGTCTGAAACTTACTAGCCTCTATTCAGTGACTGTCCATGATACAATCATTCCAAACGTAAAGAAGCATGTATACAACTTTCTATCATTTCCATACTATTCAATAATCTTTCCATTATTACACATAGGAAAATCAATAAGCTTCCAAAGAAGTAAAACTAATATTTAAGGTTGATAGCAAACTCTTTGTACTTTTTATATTAGATTTCTAAAATTTAAGAAAAGATGACCACAATCAGATAGGTATTATTCAATATGTATCTGATTGTACATGAACCTTCCTACGGCATATTATCATGAACATTTCTACAAATAGTTCACATTGAATTAAAATAACCCATCAGTCTCCCTCCCTATCAAAGGCATATCCCCACTCCATGATAGAACAGCATGAGAGTCCCATGCTTTGTGAACTCTCAGAAATTTTGTGAGTTTCTAGAATAAGTAAATAAAAACATATGCAATTGTTATTTTGTGGTGTTTTGAGGGTATTGAGAACCAGTGTGGCTGTATTGCTAATACTTTTCTCACTTCATTGTATGTATTATATGTCACTATACTGTGAGTGATATTGACAATATAGTTAGACACTGATTGATCTAAGCCTTCGTTTTACAAACAGATGTTGTGGCCTGTTGGTAGATTAGCAAATAAATTCACAGTGTTGTAGCATTTACACAGAATAAAATGTGTGATTTTTTTTATCTGAAAAATTAGTTTAAAGAACATATGTTTGTTCTGTGTATGTATATGTACATATGGACCTAATGATTCACAATGTATATATCTGGTTTTGCTTGATGAGGTTTGTCATCAAATAAGTTTAAACCCACTCAGCTAAGCTAGCCAGTGTAAGTAATGCCATTTAGTTGCCTGTGATTCATTTAGACAGTGACAAGGTAACACCAGTCCATGTCCCTGGCTACATAACTCAGTACTGTAGGTGGTTTACTGAAGGTCTTTCCTTCTCCTCTTGAGAAAAGCTTTGGAAGTGATTTCTCTTCTTTCATGTGGAAATTGAGTGTGAATATGTGCTGCTTAGAGTAAGTGTGATTTTCTAGGTGTTAGCCTGAAGATGAAATTCACACAAAGTATTTCTGAGCAACACAGGCAGAGCCTTGGTGTTTCCAGCCAGATCGCTTATCTTCCTCTCAACTTCATCAGTTATATGAACCTAAATGTCTCTTTAATATTTAAACCACAAAAGCCAAGGATGTCAGCGGTCAAAATAGTCCATGTAAAATGTATCATAGGTCATACAACTGCTGTAATAGGAAACTTTGTAATATCTATCATAGTAGTGAAGTACTAAATTCAGTTGCATGTAAAGCTAAATAATGATATGAAAATAATACAATGTATTATTATTTTAAAGTAGAAATAAAGATCACTCAGCTAATGACATTGTTTTGGAGACCCTAAGACACCTGGTCTGAAGCCTCAGCAATGCATTTGGTCATTTCCTTATGGATGTAGGGTGGCTGCTTTATCTCCATACCTCTTGTTTGAATGTTGTGCAGGAAGAAGGAGGAAATGTTGAAAAGATGAGATGTAGATTTTCTTTTCATGTTGGGCATATTGGAGTTAAAACAAGATTAGGATTCTCATTAGAGAATAAGGAGAGAATGCATATTAGACAAGGAGCCTGGATTCTCTGCCATGTCTACTGCAGCATGGACAGAACAAGAAATTTCAGTGTGTGCTAAGAAATAGTACCTTTCTTTCATGTGCACTAATAAAATAGAATGGCACAAGGGTTGGCCATTATTCTGAAGTTAAATAAAATTCCAGGTATTCTAGAAATCCAGAGAAAGGGCAAGTATTTTCCAGGAAGTCTCAAGGAAGAAAATAGAAAAGACATTTAGGCTGTACAAGATGAAATGTCTCTCTGTAAGACAGGGAAGACTAATTCTCCAGGGTTATTTTACAAAAAGAAAAAATCTGCTGCATGACAGCCACAGTTCAAAACACTAAAATTCTAGCAATATCAAGGAAGAAGTAATGATCCACAAAACAAATTAAAACTGCTCATTATTCTGAGGAAGTACAATTCTCAATGGTATGACAGAATGTTTCTCTCAAAATAGCTACCGTATCTATCTTTAAAAAGACAATAATGAAAGAAAACTTCTCTCATGGGAGTTACCAATTGAAGAAAATTATGTTTAAAGATTGTACACTGAAAGAATACTTTCGTGTTGTGGAAGATTATTAAGTTCATATGCATTCATATCTATCTATCTATATATGTATATACAGAGGTTGCCAAAAAATGTATACACATTTTCAGAAAGGAGAAAACTGTATTAAAATTCTAACACTCAATATATACTGATAACAAAAGATGAATACAAGTCATGTGTATACATTTTTTGGCACCCCTAGTACATATAATAGTTACATATTATATACTTATAAGTATACTTATAATACATTTCATATTATATATAAAAATAGTCAATGAGTTTTTAAAGTCAGGATTTGAGATCAGATAACTGTGGACCAAGCATTGTAGTATAAGTTAATTGTCCACTCAATCAATCAAACAAAAATATGATTTTATCTTCCTACAATTTTGCCCAGCTGTTTGAGATGATTATTTGCAAAGTAAAACATGGCTTTCTCCTTGAACAGAAAAAAAAAAAAAAACCTATTGAAAATGTTTTGCTAATGAAATTGGAATCATTGCTCCTCAGAATAAGCATTTTTTTTAAACCTATAGCAATTTTTTTTAAGATTTTTTTTTAATTGGGGAATTGGGGGATGGGAACAGCACTGGGGAATTGGGGGAAGGGGAACAGACAAGTTGCTGTCATTTTGTTCTTCATTCTAGTTGTGGAAGACGTTACTTCACTGGCCCAAGTTGGCACCATCATTGCGCTCTTCCCGGGCGAGGCAGATCAGTCGCTGGCTTCTGGACGGCTGCTCATGGCAGCTTGAGGGCCGCTCACGCTGGCTGCTGGCTACACACAGTAGCTTTTGGCAGCCCACTGCAGCAGGGACTGCAGCCTATGCCATTACCAGCGACTCACGACAACCCAGCTCCAGGTTGAGCTGTTGTACAGCATCTTAGCTGTAGAGGGCAGTGTCACTGGCCCTCATATGTGGGATACGAACCGGGGCCCTCTGGCTTCCCAAGCCAGTTCTTAACCACCGCGCCACTCGGCCGGCCCAGAATAAGCATTTAAATTGTTACTTTTTTCAATGTGGGCCTGACCATAGATGGGGATGAGGAAAGTATGTAATTACAAGGAGTAATAGACCAATCCACAATTTTAAAATTTAAATATCCCTCTCTCAATAATTGTGGGACAAATAAAAAGAAAGTTAATTTGATATAAAAATATCTGAACAACCCAATCAACCAGCTTTAACTAATTGGTTTTATAGAACAGTCCACCAAACAGCAGCAGGATACACATTATATTCAATCACACATGAAACATTTACCAAGCTATACCATAAATCAAGTCTTAATTAATTTAGCATGATTTAAATTATATAAAGTATATTCTCTGATTACAATTAAGTTAAATTAGAAATCAATACAATATATATACAATTCACAAATGTTTGGAAATGAAACAACACATTTCTAAATAGTTCAAAGGTCAAAAAGTAATCAAAATGAATTTTGTGAAGGAATTGCAAAATATTTCAACTGAATGCCAATGAAAAGAAAACTATACTTTGCAAGAACCCATTGAAGCAGTGTTTAAGAAATTTATAGCAGAAGAAAGTTCTCAAATCAATTATCTCAGCTTCCACCCTAAGAACTAGGAAATTTAGACTAAATTAAATGCACAGTAGGCAGATAAAAGGACATAGTATATGCTAAAGTAAAAAACAATGTAACAGATAATGTGAAATCAATAGAAAAGATCAACACAACCAAAAAGTGGTTTTGGGGATCATAAATGAATAAACCTGTAGGATGTCAAATAGAGGGGAAAAAAGAAAAGACAGAAATTGCCGATGCCAGAATGAGAGAGATGCTATCATTAGATAGTCTGCAGGCCTTAAAGGGATAAACAGAATATCATTAACAAATTCATGGCAATAATTTGACAGTGTAGGTGAAATGGACACAATCCTTAACGCAGCCTATTAAAGGTCACTAATGATTAAAAAGATAATAAAAAGAAAACAAAACTCCAGGCCTAGATGGCTTCACTGACAAATTCTACCAAATACTCAAGCAATAACTAATACTGATGCTACATGAACTCTTCCAGAAAATTGATGAGGAGAGGATACTTCCCAACCAGACGAAGACATTCAAGAAAAGAAAGTTTCACACCAACATCCTCATTTTTTTAAGGATAAAAAAATCCTTAAAAATTTTAGTAAATTGAATCCAAAAACATATCAACAGAGTTTATTTCAGGAATTCAAGGGTGGTTTAAATTTGAAAATTCACTAATATAACTTACCATATTAACATTAAAAAGGAAAATAGAAAACACATGATCATATCAGGGGATCGATAAGAAGCATTTGACAAAACCGAAAAGCCAATCCTGATAAAACTCTCAATGAACTACGAATAGGAGAGAAATTCCTCAATTTTATGACATACATCTGTGAAAAACGTAGCACTAATGGCATACTAAGGGGTGAAACACTGGACGCTTCCTTCCTGTGATCCTCATTTCTATGCGATATTGTCTTGAGATTTTAGACAGCAAAATAAGCCAAGAAAAGGCAAAAAAAAAAGTATCCTCATTGGAAAAGAAGTAATAACACTATTTATTCCAAGAAGAGACAATCATCTATGTAGAAAATTCAGCAAAACTCTCTAAAAAGCTACTAAAATTTATAATGAGTTTAGTAAATCTACATAGTACCAGATAAATATACAAAAATAACAATTGTATTTTATATACTAGAAATATAATCAGAAATTGAAATAAAAATATACCATATACTGTAGCCTCACAAAACATGGGATTATTAAGGATAAACTTGATGAAATAATGTACAAGACCAATACAGTGAATACTGAAATAATTTTTGAGACAAATTTTTAAAACATCTATAAATTAATGGAGAGATACACTGTAGACCTGGGTCAGGTCACTCAATATTGTAATATTGCTATGGTGTAAATTCTCTTCATATTGCTCTATAGATTGTAACTAACCAAATCAAAATACCAGCAAGTGCTTTTTTTTGTTTTTGTTTTTGTTTTTTGTTTTTTTAAATATATAAAAAATTGTCAAGCTGATTCTGAATGCCATAAAGAAATGCAAAGATCCTAGTATACTCAAAAGAATTTTGAAAAGGTATAAAGATGGCAGGCTGACAGTACATGATTTCAAGAATTTATAAAGCTGTAGTTTTTAGACAGTGTTGTATTACTCTAATGGAACAGAATAGATAGCCTAGAAATACACCCAAACAGAAAAGGGTAACTAATTTTTGACAAATGTGCAAAGGCAATTTAGAGTGGTAAAAATAGGCTTTTCAGTAAATGGTAATTGAAAAAGAGGATGTGTGTGTGTGCAAAGAAAAGTAAAATTTGATCCATACCTTAAATCATAAAGAAAAATTAACTCAATATGAATTATAGGCCTAAATGTAAAACCTAAAACTTAATAAGATCAGAAGCAAAGTGTAGAGAAATTTTTATAACTCTGAGTTCCTTAGACACAAAAATTATTTTCCATAAAGGAAAAATATTAATAAATTGGACTGCATCAAAATTAAAAATGCCTGCACTTTGAAAGACACTCTCAAGGAATGAAAAAATAAGCCACAAACTGGGAAAACTGTTTGCAGTCCATAAATAAATTGTATTCAGGATATATAAAGAACTTCCAAAACTGAAGAATAAGAAAAAACTCAATAAAAAGTTTGGGCCAGACACTTCATAGATGTGTGTGTGTGTGTGTGTGTGTGTGTGTGTGTGTATGGCAAATAAGAACATGAAAAGTTGCTCAATGTCATTATGTACTTACAAAGACTCATTCATGAATGTTCATTAGAACTTTAGTTGCATTAGCCAAAAGCTGGAAACAACAGAATTATCTATCATCAGGTGAATGGATAAACAAATTATGGCGTAATTGGTACAATAGAGCACTTCAAGCAGTATAAAGAAACAAATTGCTTCATGCAACGACATAAATGAACCTCAACATAATTATGCTGAGTGAAAGAAGTCAGAAAAGAGAACATCTGTATAGCACCATTTACATAAAATTCTAAAAAATGCAAATGCAATCTCTAGTGGTTGCCTATGAACAGGTAGGGGATGGAAGGAAAAAGAAGGAATTAAAAAGGGACATAAGGAAACTTTAGGGAAATAAATTTAGGAGTATTTATTATTTTATTGTGGTGAAATGTTTCATTGTATATTTATCACAAAACTTAGCAAATTGTACATTTTAAATTTATGTTGTTTATGCATGTCAATTTTACCTCTAAAGAAATTAAAAATAAAAAATTAAAAAAAACTAGAAAAGGCATATGACAGTATGTGGTACAGCAGCAAAAATAAACTTAAAAAAGACAATGACAAAGAAAATAATAATGATCCCTAGCTACATCTCAAACAGTGTCCTAAGATGTTTACATGTATTATCTCATTTAATCCTTCAGAACAACGTTATGAAACCTGTATCATAGTTACTCAGTTTTACAAATGAGGATATTGAGGCACAGAGAAGTTAAATACTTTTCACGTGGTCATTCAGCCAATAAGGAGTAGCAACAAGATTTAAACACTGACAGTTTAGTACTAGAACATACATTTTTACTGACTTTCCTTTCCTGTAATTATTCTCAATTATAAACCCATTTGGTCTATTCACATTGATAACGATAATGTAAATATTAATAATAGTAAGTTGTTAAAAATTCTTTTAGCAGAATTCACGCTTTATGCAGCTAGCACTCTGCTGTTTCCTTCTGTGTTTCTCATGCGTAGACATTGTGCCTAGTATATAGTAGGAGTTCATTACATATATGTTAAAACAATTTATTGAACAAAAAAATGCATGTCTGATACAACCAAAATTTAGATGGTGTATTTTTAATTTTCGAAGATTGGCTGAATGCTTCTAGAAGATTTGAGATAGTAGTAATGAAAGGTACAGCCTATTGGAATGCAAGTCAAGACTTTGGAATCTTGTCTCCCAAGAAAAATGGTTTCTGACAAAATGGATATCACATGTCTCTTCCAACAGCTATCTCCTAAAATTGAGCATTTGAAAATGATTAAAGGCATCTACGGCCATACCACCCTGAACACGCCCGATCTCGTATGATCTCAGAAGCTAAGCAGGGTCGAGCCTGGTTAGAGTTGGATGGGAAAAATGACTACTGGCACTGAAATTTCATTTTGGCAGCAGACATCCTCCCCTTTATCTCTACCTTCTGGAAACACTTCTATATCTAGGGTAACAAAAATTGTGATTTGAAGACTCATAAATGAACTCCAACGTCTTTCCCAAGTACAAAACATGGCTGTTTAAAAAGTAAAATACGTTCCCTAATTTTTTCAGTTACCTGTTTCCTTTGCCTCATATTTCCTCTCTATGCTCATGCCAAGGAAGGTCCTCTTGAATCCACCCTCTCAGGTATGTCTCAACCTCCATCCCTGGGAAGCTCCCCAGTCCTCCAGTCAAAATTAGTCTCTATCTTCTTTGCACTTCCCTTTCCCTGGCCCATTTCTTGTACTGCATTGATCAGTTTGTCACATTTGGTCCCAAATTGTTGTGGGAGTGTACCTTCAGGAAGGAGAGAGCTGTGCCTTAACCATCTCTGAATTCCAAATTCTTTGATCATAATTAATTTTTACACTGAAAAAGTTAGACACTTTGCCATGCATTTCACACCTTCTTTTTTTGAGAGTAATGGCGATCAGTTGATACCTTTTTAACTTAGCCCTTTTTACTTAATTTCCTGGTCCTGGTCAAGAAGTGAACCCACTGTCAGAAGAAGAAGCAGTGACAGTTTCACTGCAGACAGGACAGCAGTGTGTTTCTGTATCAATCCCTGAACTTCCCCAAGAAAAAATATGTATTCTTAAAGAAATGTGTATTCAAGGGACAAGTCTATTGTCATAATGACCTTCTTCATCTGTCTACTTCTATTCCGGCTAACAGACAGCTTTGGACATTTCAGCATGCTTGAATTACCTGCACTTATTTCTTTGAAATCCACACCATAGGAGAATCCAGCTGTAATAAATCTAGACTTGTACTGAATTTCCCTTTTGACTTAATGATCCATTTCATGTTAGACCAGACCCCAGAAGAAACAAGAGAGTTCTGACTCAGCTGCATTACACCTGATAGCTAGCCAACCACCAAAATAGGGCAATAAAGCCAAAACGTGTACACCATGAAGCAAGCATGAGGAACAGGTAGATATTTGCTTTAAGTACTCAGGAGGTTTTATGATGATAAACAACATAATGTGGGTAGAAAAAGCCTATAGTCTCTCCAATTCTTTTTTTTTTTTAAGATTTTTATTGGGGAATTGCGGGAAGGGGAATAGACAAGTTGCTGTCTTTTTGTTCTTCAGTCTAGTTGTGGAGGACGACACTACACTGGCCCAAGTTGGCACCATCATTGCGCTTTTCCTGGGTGAGGCAGATCAGTCACCGGCTTCTGGACGGCCGCTCACTGTGGTTGATGGCCGCTATCGCTGGCTGCTGGCTACACACGGTAGCCCATGGCAACCCACTGCAGCAGGGGCTGCAGGCTATACTGTCGCCGGTGACTCATGGCAGCCCAGCTCCAGGTTGAGCTTTTGTTCAGCATCTTAACTGTAGAGGGCAGTGTCACTGGCCCTCATATGTGGGATCCGAACCAGGGCCCTCTGGTTTCCCAAGCCAGCTCTTAACCAACGCGCCACTCAGCCGGCCCTCTCCAATTCTTGAGCAAAGCAATTTCAACCACTTTCAAGTCCCTATGTATCCTCAGGAAGCAGAGTGATGCTAGTGGCAAATAATGAAAATGTCCATTAAAAATAATAAAAAACTTGTTGATTCATTATGTATTTATTACAGAAGAATAGGTGGCATTTCAACCATTCATTGGGATTATGCCAAACAATTTAAGATGTGAGGGAAATTTTAGTATTCCAAGGAGAACTCATATGCCTTATATAAAACCATACTGTCATTTCTCCCTACTCGTGTGCCCTAGAGCCAGGCACCACTGCGCTGTGACTCTGGGGGGAAGAGGGTTTGGCAAGATAGGATTGCAGTTTGCTCCCTAGGTGGCATGAGCCAGAGATCTTACGGGTGAGTCTGGGACAGGGGTCTGGCACCAGGGCATATGTCCCAGGACTCCCCTGTCAAGCCCATAGAATCCACAGGTCCTTGGCGATTAGGCATCCTCTGGAAAGAGTGGTTGTGGTGCAGAGCCGCGGGCCTGATTCTGGTCTTCTCTGAACTGCCTGTGATGCTCAGCCCATCCTCTCCCACCTTCTTCATCAGGGCCTGTGCTTACTCTTACATCCCACTTGCAGCCACACAATGAACTCCGCAGGTTCCAGCTGCTCCTGTTTGCATTTCTGGAATACTCCACACTCCAGCCACCCAGACCACATCCCAGCCTCAGTCCGTGGGTGCCACCCATAGAAAAATAACATTAAGTTTTGAAAATTGAAGTTATTATCATGTCTTCTTTTGTTGCCTTATTTTAACTATGAATAAAGTATTTTACAGTGTGTTGCTAAATCTCTTTAAATATTTAGATATTATAACAACTATGAGGCCATAGAATTTTAACAGTGAATTAACTTACAGATGTTCCACAGATCTCTATTTATTCCTGATCTTACCTTATGCCAAAAACAGGACTTAAGGTGTTATTCTAACTATATAATGAGGATAGTTCTGCTTTGGGTGTTTATAAAATGCTGAATCAGAATTAAATAACAATTCATTTTTTGTCTTTGCTGAGATTTTATCAGTAATATATTATTTTACTCATTATTTTCTTATCATTCCTTCTTCACATAATGAGTGTCTTCTATATGGAAGCTATTTTGCTAGAAAGTGGGGATACAGCAGTGAGAAAGATGAGCGGTCTCTTGCTCTCAAGAAATTGATGCATTTGTTTTAAATCTACACAAGCAAATACTTTGTATGTATAATAAAATAATTAAAAGAGGATTGATAACTTCAGTAGTTAGCATATGAAATGTTATTTTCTGCCAAGTGTTATGCTAAGCAATTCACATATAATGAGCAGTATAAGTTATTAGTACAAATAAAATACCATACTTCAAAATTATTATCTTTATAGAAAAATATATTGCTAAAAGAATGTATAAACTAGAGATTTTCATATTAAATAAGTTGCATTCTCTTTTATCAAAATGCTAATCTGGATGATGCATTACTAAATTCAGTCTCTGAATGCTCAAAAATTTATAAAACAGAATATAATTTTGTATTTTTCTATCAAATACTTTTAAGATATACTTATCTCTGTGTAGCACCAGAAATTTTAGAGAAAAATAATAAATATTGGGTTGTTGAAAAAATCATGATGCATTTTTACAATGAAAAAACAGACTTTTCTGACAACCCAATATTTTTATTGTTTTTGTTTGGTAAACCAACTTTAGAGAAACATTGTATTTCTCTTAACTGGAATTTCATGGTTTAGTGTAGGGGGAAAAGGGAGATAATTTTGACATATAACATCTTACTCTATCATGTCCTGTGTCTGTCTTCTTTTTTTTTTTTTCAAGTGAAATATGTGGCACTGTAACATGAGTAATTTGGGAACATATAATTGATACTTTTGAATTCCAGGATAAGCAGCTCCCTCTGCAGTGAATATAGAAATATCATTACTGGAGCATAGACTACCTTTTCAATGAAAAGTTTTTTTCAAAGTAGAAGTTATTAATTTTCATCTCCTTCTATGCAATGATCTTACCTATTTCTTAAGCTCATTATTTTTTTAATTCCTTTTTTAATATATATATTTTTATTTTTCAATTAGAGTTGGGATACAGTATTATATTAGTTTCAAGTCAATAATATAGTGATTAGACATTTATATAACTTACAAAATGATCACCCTGGGCCGGCCGAGTGGAGCGATGGTTAAGAACTGGCTTGGGACGCCAGAGGGCCCCAGTTCGGATCCCACATATGAGGGCCAGTGACACTGACCTCTGCAGCTAAGATGCTGAACAACAGCTCAACCTGGAGCTGGGCTGCTGTGAGTCGCCGGCGACGGCATAGGCTGCAGCTCCTGTGGCAGTGGTTTGCTATGGGCTAACAGTGTGTAGCCAGCAGCCAGCATGAGCGGCCAGCAGCCACAGTGAGTGGCAGTCCAGAAGCCGGCAACTGATCTGCCTCGCCTGGGAAGAGCGCAATGATGGTGCCAACTTGGGCCAGTGAAGCAACGTCCTCCACAACTAGACTGAAGAACAAAACGACAGCAACTTGTATGTTCCCCTTCCCCCAATTCCCCAGCACTGTTCCCATGCCCCCAATTCCCCAATAAAAATCTTTAAAAAAAATGATCACCCTGATAAATCTAGTACCCATCTGACACCATACATAGTTATTACAATATTATTGACTATATTCCCTATGCTGTACTTTACATCCTTGTGACTGTTTTGTAACTACCAATTTGTACTTCTTAATTCCTTCACCTTTTTCACCCACCCACTTAATCTCCTCCCATCTGGCAGCTATCAGAATGTTGTCTGTATCTATGAGTTTGAAAAGATGAGGTACATATTTTTTCATACAGTTTTCCACTTAACCAATGGCAGAGAGGGTCCCACCATAGTTATGATCAAGTTTGGAATAAAATGTCTTATATTCCATTTTTTTCCAATTAGAAAATATGTAAATATTCATGCTTTGAGCCAATTTAGCTCAAAGGAGATAGAGGTTAGTGAATACATAATAGTTTCTGCATAGTATGTGTTTATTTTCATTTTTATGTTGGGGTACTATGGTAAGTATATTGATAGGGAAAACTTTTGTTGTTCTGAAAATGTTCTTGAATATTATATTTCCTATAGAGTTCATTTAATTTATTTCCTTTTGTTCACTCTTTTTGGGATCTCAATATTTAGATGTTGGCATGTCTAGATGGATTATTTAGTCACCTTAGCTTTTGTTTTTATTTTCTACAATTATATTTTGTTATCTTTTCTGGAAGATTCCCACTACTTTAACTACTCTTGAGTTTTTAAGTACTGCCATTATGTTATTAATTTTCTAAAGTTTTTCAAGTGTTCTATATATACACTTTTTCCGTACTATCCTGTTATTGCTAAATCTAAAATAGCTGATTTTATTTCTCTGTTAATATTCAGAATATATTTTGACATTTATTTTATCTTCAAATGGTTTAAGTTTCCTAGAAGTTGTTGTTTATTTATTATTTTTTTCAGCTGAGCCATCCTGCCACCTGTTGGCAGCTCAGCGGCAGCTTGGCTTGGGCGCGGCTCACTGGCCCATGTGGGAATTGAACCAGCGACCCTGCTGCACAGAGCCCACACTCTTGAGCAAGCTCTTAACTAACTCAGCCACTCGGTCGGTCCTAGTTGTTGTTTATTTATTGCTTTAGTCTTCATCTTTTATAACTGAGATTTTTCTCTGATTTGAGAATTTTTGTTTGTCTCATCATATTTAAGATTAGAACTCTATAAGACTCACTTAAAGCTATGAATAGTATAATGGGGATAGTTGAGTGGGGATCTAACTGAGCAATTTTGAATGAAATACTACTTTTAATTTGAAAGATTTTCCATAACACAATTTTGCATTTCTTTCTGAGATTACAGTGACCCAGGGGAAAGACAGCTGAAATTCCAGGCATTGGGAATACAACCAATTCCTTCATCTCTACATTTTCCACATGGCTTTTCCACCCTCCACCATACCTGATTCCCAGTAGTCTTCTGTTTAATTTTTTTTCACAGACCACAACTCTCATCTTATACTATGGCTGTGGAAACAAAGTCACTGCTTGAATGGAGTGGTGGAGGGGATGAGGCATTTTGTAACTTCCTAAACTTAACACGAGTCTCACTCATTTTAACCTTGTCCACATCCCACATTGCAAAGACATCTGGCAGTGTTAATTTTAGAAACGTTGGGGGTATTCTGATAACAAAAGAATGCTACTTGGTTTTTCATATTGCAGTCATGAAATTAAACACTCTCTGATCTTCTAAATCCTTTACAATTTTTTTTCTTCAAAAATACTTTTTCCTCCTCTGTATTCTCTCTGTCCTTATAGAATTGTGTTCATAAAATAATCTCACTAGCCACTTTTTTTTTTTTGCTTATATGTTGTTTTACCAAGAATTGACTATACTTGAGGGCATTCAACCTTCCATATTATTTAACCAGCAGAAGTACTTTAACATATTCCCCCATTAGGCTATAATGATCATAGTGGCAGGGAGTTGACCTATTTAATTCATTGGTTTATCCACACTGCCTGAGGAGTTCTGGGAGTATGAGCTCAATAAAATTTCATGGATGAGAGAAAAAAAAATGTAATGAAAATACCTTAGGGAGATATAGACAATGAAATATTCTTTTCTCCCATGAAAGGGTTTCTCTCTTGCCCAATTTTGGTCTAACTTCTTATATAAAATTGGCCCTGTATATCCTACTTCTTTTTCAGGAATCCCTGTCCTGTCTTCTGGACTAGCCAAATTATATTTTTCTACCAATTGCATGAAAGTCAGCCTGTGGAGGAGCCCATTTGAAAACATATTTGGAATATGTTGTGTATGGGGTCAGTAAAACCATGCTGACATATATCAAGAGCATAGCTTATATTTATCTCGGCCTCTAATTCACTCAGTACCTGCACTTTATTCTTGAAATTGCCAAATTCCTGACTTCCGTATTTCCTCCTAGTACATCATTCCCCTCCTAGTGCACTTTTCAGAGCTCATGTCCTGAATCCAAAATGATGGAAAGTTATTAGTGAAGAATATAGCTTTACAGATCATAGTTCTTAATTTCACTGAAATAATATTTTATTGTTACTGTATTTCATCTCGACTTATTGGATACTTAATGCCAGATATCAGATACCATTCTTATCTTCCCAGAGTTTATATTTTAAAAGATGTAGACAGGTGAATCAGGTTTAAAGATGAGGTCATTTTAGGTAGTAAAAACTACAACTAAAGAAATACTACAGGAATGTGGTATAGAGAATTACTAGTGGGGCTATTTTAGCTTGGGTTATTATATAAGGTCTCTATGAAATGATGACATTTCAAAGAAATCAAGAAAAGATGAAAATGAGGCAGCCATGCAGAAAACATTAAAACAGCATCCTAAGCATATGGAACAGTAAATACAAAATCCCCGTTTCTGTATTTTGATGATTTGTGGGGAGAGCTAATGACCTCCCAATGAGTTAGGACTTTAGTATGATTTAAAAATATTACTTGAGATGCCAAATGTAGAATGGATCATTATACAAATTGGAATAATATATTAATATTTCTCATGAGAACATGGACAGGGGTCTTGACAATATCAGTATCAACAGTACAAAAAATCATATGGCCATTCTACAACGAAAACCTGGATGTCATAACTGTAAATTCTATTTAAAATGCCCTTTTTATGCATAAATTTTTTAAATGTGTGAATTAAACTTTTATTAACTTTAAACACAAAACCACGAGGATCCTCATGAACTGTGTGAATAGTTT
>NW_017732757.1:103401-109243 GCF_001890085.2 Hipposideros armiger | reverse complement strand
TAAGATGAAAGATCAAGGGCATGGAAACCCTAATTGTGAGATGCTATGGAAACTCTGGTAGGCCATTTTAGTGATGCTGCTTAATACTGTCTTAGAAAGTGGTGGACAACTTATTGTTGAGTTTTTTATCTGTTTTTTATATCTCATGTAATGGAAATGTAGACTTCTGATAACTTCTCTTTTATTATATCAGCTATTTTATTGATTTATGTGATTTTATGGCATTTGTAATACTGATGCCATTGTATGTATTTATTTACCTTTTATATTATTCCACATATTCTAACATTTTAATTAACATTAACAGGCAATATAAATACTTTTAAGTTACTTTTGTTATGTTCTTAAAATTGCTGTATAGCCCATGTGATTTTCAACTAGGTAATTACCAAAATTTAAAAATACTATTCATATGATTGGTGCAATAAATGAAAACAGCTCCCGAAAGCATATTCTGCAGAAATGTAGTTCAGCATATAGCAATTTTTTTGTAAACAATCTTGGGAAAATTCTGTGTGATTTACCATTAGCACATTTCAAGGACTTGTCTTTTCTGAATGTCATCATGAACTTAGATCCTTTATAGAATTGACTTGATAGAACTGACTGCAATTACCATTTTCTTTTTATGAAGTTCAAATCGACACTATTTGGCAGGTGGGAACACTGATTCTCTGGCTTCTTCATTCTTATTGGTACTATTTTAAACTTCTTTGGTATTACCTTTACTTTCTGAAAGTAACAAGATATTCTTGGGTTATCTTGACTTTTCTTTACCCAAACACCGATGTAGCTGACTCTTAGGACAATGTTAGCGATCCAAATTTGGGTGCTAAGTTTCATTGAAAAGAGCCCTAGTTAAGCATGGATCACAGGCATGGTGACAACAAAAATTTCAGAAACTCTTTTGTGTCTGAGATGGGGTTTTTTTCTTTTAACACGTCATGAGGTCATGTTTATTTCTCTAATTCAAATTTAAACTTTTGGAGTTCTTATCACGTTCTGCTATAAACTTGATTCGATGCATTATTTATTTTGTTGACCTTAGCAGCTTATCTCCTTTCTGTCATTAGACCATTTTTAAAAAATCAACTGTAACATATTATACTATTTATTTTCTATCGAACATTCGTTATGTTATAGTCCATTTTCCAGTTATGTTATCAAATATTTAACTATGTAACCAACATAAAACAGTGAGTGGCATATTTTAAATTTTCTATAGACTATTTGAAATACTTAATATAACTCACAACTCAATTAGTACTACCATTGATTTAATAATTTGTGTACATCAGTGACAAAATATAGTTTGGATCTAAATTTAGTGACCAAACTTAGCTGTAATATTTAAGCAAACCTGAACAGTGGCATCACAAGTGAAGTCAGGCAGGATTCCTGGAGTACTGGAAAAGGTACAGAATTGAGGCAGTTCCTGCCCATAGCTACAACATGTAATTGGGTGGAAAAAATGGGAAGTACTACTACCTTCCAATACACCTGCTTTACAAGAAATGTGGAAAAGAGTTCTTCAAGTTGAAATGAAAGGATGCCAATTCATAATATGAAAATATACAACACACAGGTAATAGTAAGTATATAGTCAAATTCAGAATATTCAAATACTAAAATATGGTGGAGTGTTAACCATTTAACTCTAGCATAAAGGTTAAAGAACAGAGTATTAAAAATAACTAGAGCTACAATAATTTATTAATGAACATACCATATAAAAAGAGGTAAATTGCAACATCAAAAACATAAAAGCAGGAAGTAAAAAGGTAAGACTTTGTATGTGATTGAAGTTAAGTTGTTATCAGTGTAAAATAGACTTTCATATCTATAAGATATTCTATGTAACCCTCATAACTACAAGGCAAAAATCTATAGCAGATACACAAAAGTTAAAGAGAAGGGAATCAAAGCATGCCAATATGGAAAATCAGTACAGAAAAAAAGACAGCAAGAGAGGAAGAAAGAAACAAGGGAACTACAAAACAGCCAGAAAACAATTAGTAAGATGGCATTAATAATTCTTTACCTATCAGTAATTACTCTACACATAAATGGATTATTTTGTACAGAGGCAGAGAGTTGCAAAATGAATAAAACATGAGACCCAATTATATCCTGACCATAAGAGTCAAAACTTTAAGGACACACATAAGTTCAAAGTGAAGAGATGGAAAAAGATTATTGCTTTCAAGTGGAAACCAAAGAAAAGCTGCTGTAGCTATACTTCCATCAGACAAAATAGACTAACTCAAAAGCAGTAATAAGAGACAAAGAAGGTCATATATACTGATAAAGGGGTCAGTTCATCAAGGGGACATAAAAATAGAAATATGTATGCACACTGCATTGGAGCACCTAAATACAGAGGGTGCCAAAAAATGTATATACATTTTAAGAAAGGAAAACTGTATTAATATTGTAAGACTCAATATATACTGATAACAAAAGATCAATACAAGTCATGCTTGACTTCTGCAATTACAAGAGGCACTCAAAATGGTTACCATCAGCATCCAGACAATTCTGATTACAGTGAACTACTGCCTGAGCAACATTGATCAAAGTCTCCACTTGTATACTTTTTTTGGCACCCCTGGTATATTAAGCAAGTACTAACATATCTGAAGGGAGAAATAGATAGCATTACAATAATAGCAGAAGAATCCAGTACTCCACTTCCAAAAAATGCATAGATCATCCAGATAAAATATTAATAAGGCCATTTTGGACTTGAACTATACTTTATACAAATGTATATACAGACATATACAGAACATTCCATCCAACAGCTGCAAAATTCATATTCTTCTCAATTGCATACTGAACATTCTCCAGGATAGACAAATGTTAGGTCACAAACAAACTTTAGCAAATGTGAAAAGACTGAAATCAAAACAAGTTTCTTTTCCAACCATGATGGTATGAAACTAAAAATCAATAACAGGAAAAAAATGGAAAATATGCAAATATATGGAAAGAAACACACTGCTGAGCAACCAGTGTGTCAAAAAAGAAATAAAAAGGGAAATGTAAAATATGTTGAAATAAACAAAAGCAGAAGATAACATACCAAAACTTATGAGATGCAGCAAAAGCAGTTTAAGAGAGAAGTTTATGGTGATAAAAACCTACCTACTTTAGGAAAAAACAACAAGTGGGTAGAAAAAAGAACAGCAAAAAATTGAACAAGTAATCAAAAAACTCCCAACAAAGAAAAATATAGGACCACATGGTTTCATTAGTGAATTCTACTGAACAGTTAGAGTTAACACCAAACTTCTCAAACTCTTCCNAAAAAAAATTATTGCATTAGAGAAACAGATTCTCTAATTTTAAATAGGAGAATATCATGCAGCTCTGAACAAAAGAGTTATATTTTAGTCCTTAGTACATCTGATTCAAGAAAGCATATTATCATATCGGAGGATTTGAAAATACGGGAAAAATTATTAACAATATATACATCCACAGAACTGTGTTCTAAAGACCCAGTGCAGAGCTGAATTTGTATCCCCCCCTCTCATCCCCCATATCCTTCCTTTATACCCACTGCCATCCTAAAATGCCCACCGCATTGAAAGTGGAACAGAACCTGAAGGAGAGGAAATAAAGGGGTCAGACCAAGTATTGTGACATTTTCTTCTCCATTCCTCTTAAGAAAGGGTAGAGGTTTTCTGTAGAAACTTGGGTTTGCAATGAAATCCCACTACCTTCATAGAGCAAGAGCCTGAGGGAATCATCCAGCCTATTTGCCAGTCTTCACATTCAGACAAGCATGAGCCCTCCACCGAGTTGTCATAGCCATAGTTTGGATGTAGCTGAGCTACAATAGATGTCGCCATGAGAACACGTGCAATTCTCCATATATCACAATGCCTATGGATAGTTAGAAAAAAGTGAAGAAATAAGAGAACTGTTCTGGGTTGAATTGTGTCCCCCTCAAAATATATATTGAAGCCATAACCCCTAATATCTCAGAATATGACCTTATTTGGAAATAGGGTCATTGCAGATGTAAATAGCCAAGATAATATGATACTAAAGGAGGGTGGGCCCAGGCCCTTCATCCAATATGCTTACAGTCGTCATGAGAAGAGGGAAATTGGGAAGCAGAAACAAAGGCGAGATGCCATGTGATGACAAAGGCAGAGATTAAAGCGCTACAGCTGCCAGCAAGGAATGGCAAGTATTTTCAGCAAATTCCCAGAAGCTAAGAGGATGGAAGGAAGGATTTTTCTTTACAGGTTTCAGTGTATATTGAATATTTAGTTTTCTTGTGTATATTGATAGGGCAAGGCCAATCCCACACTAAGAAGGAAGCTGCCCAGGCTGGCGAGCAAGTGCAGGAGCTCATCCTCGGTAAATCCTTCAACGTTTTAGTTCTTCCTCCCTCCTCAAATTCAGTTAGCTTCAGTAAATCTACTCAGATTATTCTATTTTTTTTAACTATAGATGCTACTAATGATAGAAATATAAGGTATATCCTGGAGCCGCACTTTGCCCCACCAATACTTCTGCCCATTTATTTATTTATTTTCCTTCTTTTTATCCATGAAAAGCAAGATTTGTCTATTCAGAACAGCCTTTTGTTAATTTATATGCCAGCACTGTAAATGGGCTGTGGGTGATTTTCTAAGCACAACCATTATATTCAGAATATAAAAGAACTTCATAAAAGTGCTTTATTAAATATCTGATACAATGTGAGTTTCACTCAGTGTAGCAGGACATGGCCACTGTTATTTGTGAAGCCCCAATTCTAGAAACGTAAGGGTATCAATCCCTGTATATAAAGCCTGTTAAGTTGAAAAATTCCAGGCCATGTGGTGTGGTTATAAGTCCAACACCATGAGTACAAAAGTAAGGTGTCTGGGCCAGCTGAGTAGCTCAGTTGGTTAAGAGCTCGCTCAAAAGTTTGAGCTCTGAGCAACAGCGGTTCGAGTCCCGCCCGAGCTGAGCAGCTGCTGAGCTGCCAACAGGTAGCAGGATGGCTCAGCTAAAAACAAAAAAACAAAAACAAAAAAGTAAGGTGTCTGGAACATGTAATTCCAGGGTAGTTTTTTGTGATGGGTGGTGGCCATATGATTAGGCTTTTGGATAAAAGTACTGAGGGTAAGTTGACTCAGAGTTCCTCTGCCATGGTGTTATGTCCACACTGAGAAAGATGCATAGAACCAGATGTCCTCAAGAGCTCACAGAAGTCACAGGAAAGTTTTCACTACTTTACTATGTGCTGCTATCATGGTGAGTATGTATCCACATATCTGATGTTTTGCTGACCCATTTATTTCCTGAAAGTTATTAATCAGAGGGGGGGAAAAAACAACTACCTTTATGATTATCACAATAACAAAACCCAGACTCCCAGCTCTTTTATGAGTGCTGTGAAAACAAATTTTCTCTAAAAGCCTGAGATGTTTTCACTTACACAGCATTCTTCTCCTAAGTCTGTTAGGTAAACCCGCCGCCATTCTAATCACACTTCGAGCATTCCAAGTATTCAAATGAAAAGCATTATGAAATTGCAAACACACAGTAATGAGTACTATTTTTTTACTTTAAAGATTTTTACTTCTCTTTAATGTGACGTCTTATTATATTCCTCTTAGACCTTTCCCAGTGCTATTATAATGCTGTTCTTGAAAAAAATTCTTACCTTTCATACATTTTTAAAATCTTAGGACATATTATAAAATATGCTCTAAAGCAAGCTATTTTTACTCTTATGGTTCTTTAATAAATCAGGAATCATAAGGGAAATTATTTATTCTTTATTAGATAGTCTATGTATGTTAAGCTCTAGAAAAGGCAAATTGCAACGTGGTGT
>NW_017732757.1:92864-98051 GCF_001890085.2 Hipposideros armiger | reverse complement strand
ATATTTAAGCAAACCTGAACAGTGGCATCACAAGTGAAGTCAGGCAGGATTCCTGGAGTACTGGAAAAGGTACAGAATTGAGGCAGTTCCTGCCAATAGCTACAACATGTAATTGGGTGGAAAAAATGGGAAGTACTACTACCTTCCAATACACCTGCTTTACAAGAAATGTGGAAAAGAGTTCTTCAAGTTGAAATGAAAGGATGCCAATTCATAATATGAAAATATACAACACACAGGTAATAGTAAGTATATAGTCAAATTCAGAATATTCAAATACTAAAATATGGTGGAGTGTTAACCATTTAACTCTAGCATAAAGGTTAAAGAACAGAGTATTAAAAATAACTAGAGCTACAATAATTTATTAATGAACATACCATATAAAAAGAGGTAAATTGCAACATCAAAAACATAAAAGCAGGAAGTAAAAAGGTAAGACTTTGTATGTGATTGAAGTTAAGTTGTTATCAGTGTAAAATAGACTTTCATATCTATAAGATATTCTATGTAACCCTCATAACTACAAGGCAAAAATCTATAGCAGATACACAAAAGTTAAAGAGAAGGGAATCAAAGCATGCCAATATGGAAAATCAGTACAGAAAAAAAGACAGCAAGAGAGGAAGAAAGAAACAAGGGAACTACAAAACAGCCAGAAAACAATTAGTAAGATGGCATTAATAATTCTTTACCTATCAGTAATTACTCTACACATAAATGGATTATTTTGTACAGAGGCAGAGAGTTGCAAAATGAATAAAACATGAGACCCAATTATATCCTGACCATAAGAGTCAAAACTTTAAGGACACACATAAGTTCAAAGTGAAGAGATGGAAAAAGATTATTGCTTTCAAGTGGAAACCAAAGGAAAGCTGCTGTAGCTATACTTCCATCAGACAAAATAGACTAACTCAAAAGCAGTAATAAGAGACAAAGAAGGTCATATATACTGATAAAGGGGTCAGTTCATCAAGGGGACATAAAAATAGAAATATGTATGCACACTGCATTGGAGCACCTAAATACAGAGGGTGCCAAAAAATGTATATACATTTTAAGAAAGGAAAACTGTATTAATATTGTAAGACTCAATATATACTGATAACAAAAGATCAATACAAGTCATGCTTGACTTCTGCAATTACAAGAGGCACTCAAAATGGTTACCATCAGCATCCAGACAATTCTGATTACAGTGAACTACTGCCTGAGCAACATTGATCAAAGTCTCCACTTGTATACTTTTTTTGGCACCCCTGGTATATTAAGCAAGTACTAACATATCTGAAGGGAGAAATAGATAGCATTACAATAATAGCAGAAGAATCCAGTACTCCACTTCCAAAAAATGCATAGATCATCCAGATAAAATATTAATAAGGCCATTTTGGACTTGAACTATACTTTATACAAATGTATATACAGACATATACAGAACATTCCATCCAACAGCTGCAAAATTCATATTCTTCTCAATTGCATACTGAACATTCTCCAGGATAGACAAATGTTAGGTCACAAACAAACTTTAGCAAATGTGAAAAGACTGAAATCAAAACAAGTTTCTTTTCCAACCATGATGGTATGAAACTAAAAATCAATAACAGGAAAAAAATGGAAAATATGCAAATATATGGAAAGAAACACACTGCTGAGCAACCAGTGTGTCAAAAAAGAAATAAAAAGGGAAATGTAAAACATGTTGAAATAAACAAAAGCAGAAGATAACATACCAAAACTTATGAGATGCAGCAAAAGCAGTTTAAGAGAGAAGTTTATGGTGATAAAAACCTACCTACTTTAGGAAAAAACAACAAGTGGGTAGAAAAAAGAACAGCAAAAAATTGAACAAGTAATCAAAAAACTCCCAACAAAGAAAAATATAGGACCACATGGTTTCATTAGTGAATTCTACTGAACAGTTAGAGTTAACACCAAACTTCTCAAACTCTTCCAAAAAAAAACACTGAAGAGGAGATAATACTCCCAAACACATTTATGAGGCCTGCATTACCCTGATACCAAAGGCAGATAAGGACACTATAAGCCAATAACTCTGATGAATATAGATGCAAAAATTCTCATCAAAACACTAGCAAATCGAATTCTACAGCACAATAGAAGTATCATACACCATGATAAAGTGGGATTCATCCCTGAGGATGATTAAACATACATAAATCAATAAACATGATATGCCACATTAATAGAATGAAAGGTAAAAATCATATAATCATTGGATTAGATGCAGAAAAAAGCACTTGACAAAATTCAACATCCTTTCAGGATGAAAAGTCTTTCTAAGCAAAGTACTTGAACATAATAAAGGCTGCACCTGACAAGGCCACAGATAACATCATCAGCGGTGAAAGACTGAAAGCTTTTCGTTTAAGAGTAGGAACAAGGCTTCTCACTCTCACCATATAGTACTGCAGTCCTAGCTAGAGTAGTTAAGCAAGAAAACAAAATAAAAGTTATCAAAATTGGAAAAGAAAAAGTAAAACTGTCTCTCTGGGCAGATAATATGATCTTATATAGAGAAAATCCTAAAGACTACACCAAAAACAAAACAAACAAAAAAACTGAATTCATCAGTGAATTAAGTAAAGTTGCAGTATACTAAATTAACATACAAACACCAGTTGCATACCTGTACCCTAATAATGAACTATCTGAAAGAGAAATAAAGAAAACAGTCAGATCGACAATTGTGTCAAAGACAAGAAAATAATTAGGAATAACCAAGGTGGTGAAAGTTTATACATTGAAAATTACAAGACATTGATGAAAGACTGAAAAATACACAAATAAATGGAAAGATATCCAATGTTCATGGATCAGAATAACTAATATTAAAACATCTCTACAACCCAAAGCCATCTATAAATTCAATACAGTCTCTATTAAAATTCTAATGACATTTTTCACACAATAGAAAAGCAAATAAAAATTGTATGGGATCTCAAAAGACCCCAAATAGCTAATGCAATCCTGAAAAAGTAGAACAAAACTGGAGCCATCACGCTTTTTGATTTTAAACTTTATAAAAAGCTCTAGTAAACAAACTGCATGATACTGGACTAAACACAGATACATCAAGCAATGGAACAGAACTGAGAGCTCAGAAATAAACACATGTATATACAGTCAACTAGTATTTGACAAGGGAGCGAAGACTACTCAATGAAGAAAAGATAGATCTTTTGTTTTTGGTTGACTAACAACCATATAGATAATTTTTTCATGTAAATGATGTATTGTTTGTATCCTACTTGTAGAAAGTAAGCCAAAGAGGGTTTAGTTTTCTTTCTGTTCTTTCAACTGATGAATCCTAAGTGCCTAGGTCAGTACCTTTCACATAGAAGGCATTTGGCAAATGTATATTAATTAAATACATGGAATTAATGAATGAATGAAGGCATGGGAGAAAATATTGCAGGACATTTTTCACTAGATGCTTATTGTGATATGCTATGAAAACTGCCTACAAAACGACTCAAACACAGGTAGTGAAACATTTCGTAAATGAAAATCTCTTTGTTCCCATATTAAAAACATAGAGCCCATGCTCATTCTCATATATTGATACTAGTTCTCTTAAAACCTTATTTCTATATGTCTCAAAAAAGATGCATTGTAGTGTTCAAAGCCTTGCAATCTTGCAGTCTATCAATAAATTTGGAGGAAAGCATATTAGAAATTGTGTTCTTCTGAAACTTGTTTATATTAGACTTCTGATTCAATTTTTAGTTCCACTAAAATGTTATGACAGTCCCTGGAAATTGAAATTGATTCATTTTTTTCACTTCATGAATTACGTGAACTCAGTTCTTCAATTGCATGTATTAATTTTGCTATCATTTTTCTTATATAAGCATGTTTTCTGGTTATGTAATAATATAGTGATCAAGTTAAAAATATCTTCAGTATTATACTACGATAATTAGTGAACTGAAAGTTATATATATATATATATATACATATATATATACACATATATAAGAAGTTCAATTTATTAAATATACTGTGTGAAAGAACTATTAGGTTGCTTAATGGTTGTATTTTACACTCATTTTTAAGGCTCCCAATGATGTAGCACTCTTCCGCTTTATAAAACTCTATTCCTCTATTTAGAACATTAACTCTTAGAACAGCAGGGTTGTTTTATATCTAGTCAAATAGTTAACAAACATTTTAGATCATCTTGGGATAAGATATATACCCACCTATCTTTCAATTATTTCTATAGAACTTTACTATAAAGTGTAATAATTCTAGTTGGTGGTGGAGTTATACACCTTAAAAAGAAGAAACAAGAGGAAATGTATTTTTACACTCTAGGAAAATAGATTCCATTCAATTACAAATTGAATTTTAGTTAATTTGGAATAGTGAACTTCGCAAAGAGTTTTGATTACAATTGCATGTAACAGATCAATTCAAGGATATTACATATACACAGAATGGTAGAGGAGCTATGAGTTATACATTTAAAGATGAAATTTATTAACACAGAAATAAGAGCTTTTAAACATAGTGAAAAGGCTGTGACTTTTTATCTTTGCCCTTTTTTGATGATATTTGAAATCTTGGGCATTTTTGAATGCTGAAAGATTAGAGCCTTGAAATAATATCACTGCAGTACTGTGATAAAAAACAAGATATATGTTATAGTGAAATTCAGAATGTGTCTTATGGCTAGGGGCAGTGATTATTGATGATTCCTAAATATTATATTTGTGGCACTTTTGTGTTTTGAAGAAGAAAATAAGTACAGGAAACTAATACAATGAATTTTCTTAAATGCATGTTAAACATGAATTCTAAAATTTTTGTGTAACATGGGCATCATTTTCACTTTTTAAGTAACAAAGGGTATAGGTAATATATAAGGGGAGGCTCCATGATACATCACATGTATTATATTCTGTGAATATTTACTAAACACCGGGCAGGCCCTGATATTTATGTATTTACTCATTCTCCAAACACTGGACACTGCAGTTTTAAGTAATATGTTATTTGGTGAGTGTAGTTAGTTACACAAGATATGGTCTTTTTCACAAGAAGCTTAGAAAGTAGTGGAGAGATAGACAAGTAAATCAATCACAATATATGCTAAAATGTTTTATTTTATTTTTTTTAAAGATTTTTATTGGGGAATTTGGGGGAGGGGAACAG
>NW_017732757.1:88427-91569 GCF_001890085.2 Hipposideros armiger | reverse complement strand
TTAGTTAATTTGTTAATCACCACTGAAGTAAAAAGTATTAACATGTTTTGGAAAATGACAATACATAAGTAAAGATCATTGAATATTTAAAAGGAGTCATTTACTTTTTAAGCATGGAAAACACATTTGTAAAAACGTTAATTGGAAATACAGAAAACTGGCAGATGGTAGGGCCTTTATAATAATTCTCTAACATAAAGAAGCTGGTCATAAATACAGTAATTTCTTAGATGATGAAATTTCAACTTGCTACAAACCAACAGGGTGGATCTGAGAAGTAACATTTAATTAGATGCATCTAAACTGTCTGAGGCGAACATTTCAACTTCATAAGCAGGCAAGGATAATCCTAAAATCAAGTGTATTAGAATATGAGCACCAGCTGTCATGCATGTCTTAGTGTCATTAGGTTAATAAATGTTTTTTAATGGAAAAGAATATCAATTTGATAAATGTAAACTCCTTGATTGAAATTATTTGGGGCTAAATATTAAACAGTTCATTTAATGGCAAAGGAAACAGTGCTACTATATTCTCCAAAGATATTTAAATAAACTTATTCTTTGCTGAATTAGCCATGTTCAATCACCATAAAGTCATTTCTTCTAAAAGTTCAAATTAAATCAGTTTTGTTGTATTTTTTGTGATAAATTTACTTATAGCCATTACTTTTCAGTTCCAGAAATCTGGGCTATGATAATTTTCCCATCCCAATTACCAATTCTGGTTTAAGGATTTTCTGTGTAATAGTATCTCTACAAATAACTTTGTATTTATTTCAAAATAACTTATGTATTTTGGAACCCAGGCTAATATTGATTTTACAGTAACATTTAGAACATGATATGAAGCACCATTAAATATCAGAACTGCTACTAACATTTACTGTCATAAAGTAATATGGCTGATTCTGATATCGAAATAGTAGGGAAGTATGTTCACTATGAAAAAAATAATTTTATATTGTTGAACAAAAAATACAATGTACTTAACCACAGCTAGCAAGTGAAATATTTGGATATTGCAAAAAAACCCTTTAATTTCTATACTAGTGGTACATCAATTTTTAGTAAGAAACAACTAGAGTGTTCTCTTAAAAAGGAAGACGCTCAGTTCCCAACTCAAAAGAGTGTAATTCAGTGGGCTACATTCAGGATATATGCATGTTATTAGTTGGCTTATTTTTTATTTATATTATTTTATTAACTGTTTTGTTTGTGTTGTCATTTACAAAAAATTCAGTAGAAAGAGTTCTACAAATGACAAAAAAAAAAAGAATATTAAAACTGCTATAATTGTTACACTCCATATTCTTTGGGATGTGAGGAAAATCATGACCATGATAAGAAAAATACAAGGTATAAAAAAGGTACAAACAAAACTTTGAGAGAGGAAAATACAATATCTGAAATGAAGCACATACTGGATAGAAGTATAAGCAAACTTATCAGAAGAAATAGAATATCTGTAGCATCATGTTTCCAAAAATATGTGTTTATATTAACCCTACCCTAAAAAAAAAAAAGAGACAGATAAAATTACCAATTTCGTCCATTTTTTTTATAAAATAAAGAGGGAGAAATCATTGTTCAATTTCACAATACTCAACTTACATTCAGGATAAAAAATGAACAGCAAATGTGAAATAGTAAAGAACTTCCCCAAACTAATTATTTAATTTTAATAAATTAAAAAAAAGAAACTATAGCCAAAATCATATAAGTGCTAAAACACTAAATAGTTTCTTCTTAAATTTGGGAGCAAAACTAGTATACCTGTTTTCATCAGTTTTATTTGCTATTGTTCTAAAGGCCTTAGCCACTTCAATAAGGGAAGAAAAAATAAAGGTGTAATGATGAGAAAGGAATAAGTAGGAGTTCCCAATTTGCAGATGTTATGATTTTTTACATAGAAAAATTTCAGGACAAACAATACAACTAAGAAACCAAATTATTGAATGTATCAAATTAACAAGACTCAAGTTTAGTATAAAAAATAATTATATTTGTATATGTAACAGCAAAATATTGGAAAGTGAAATTTTAAAAAAATTCCACTTACCACAACAAAAAGTGCATAAAACTGTATCTAAAAAATCACAGGTGTTTTACATTGAGAACTAAAAATATCACTGTGAGAAATTAAATAAATGGAAAGGTATGTCATGTGCATGTATTAGAATACCAATAGTGCTATAACAGCAATTCTCCCTATATTTCTTTTCAGATTCAGTACATTATCATTGAAAATCCCAGCAAGTTTTATCTCTAGAAATTGAAAAGTTCATTTTAAAATTTATAAAAGAATCCAAAGGACCTATTATATTTAAAAAGAAGACTAATCTTGGTAAAGTTATCTTACCTTACCTCAAGATTTACAATCAAGTTATAGTAATCAAGATAGTCTGGCATTCAGAAACAGAAATACATAGCTCAAGAAAAAGAATGGAGAATATAGGAATGTAGTCAATTGATTTTTGTTGAAAATGCCATGGCAGTTCATTGGGAAAAGGAATGTTTTCAACAAATGATACAGGATAAATCATATGTATGAAATAACAATAAATAAATATTATGCCTTATCTTAAAAGACGTATTTTGCTTTTCATCATGCACTACTGAGAAAATATTTGCAAAAAATATATTGGACCAAGGACATAATTAAACTATATAATGGACTCTTACTAGTTAGTTAGATAACAGATAAAAAATTAAAAATAAAAGACTTGAATCAAAATTTTACAAAATTAACGGTAACTAAGCCTATGAATAAGAAATAAAATAAGATTTTTGCAAACAATGCCTCCAATAAAGGGCTAATATCCAAAATATTTCATAAAGAACTCATACAACTCAACAACAGGAAAACAAACAATCCAATTTAAAATGTGCAGAGGGGGCTGGCCGAGTGCCGCAATGGTTAAGAACTATCTTGGGACACCAGAGGGCCCCGGTTCGGATCCCACAAATGAGGGCCAGTGACACTGCCCTCCACAGCTAAGTTGCTGAACAACAGCTCAACCTGGAACTGGGCTGCTGTGAGTCACCGGCGATGGCGTAGGCTGCAGCCTCTGTGGCAGTAGGTTGCCATGGGCTACCGTATGTAGCCAGCAGCCAGCGTGAGCGGCCAGCAGCTGCAGTGA
>NW_017732757.1:82464-85857 GCF_001890085.2 Hipposideros armiger | reverse complement strand
TTACCGTAATTTTAGTTGAAACTGCTTGTCTTCAAGGAAGCTCTTTCTTGCAGTTTTCTCAAGAGCTGACTAGTTTGTCCATTCTACTACCACCAGACTCAAGGTAGGGCAGGTGCTCTTTTTTCTTCTTTTTACCACTTACAGACTACTGTTCCTGCCTTCATCCTAAACTCATCAGCTCATGTCATTGGGTTATATGACTTACTCCTCACCGTTGTTTCAATCAATTCCAGAAGTCTTGGTTACTATTATCTCATTCCTTGAAGACGTAATTTGGTAAGTTGTCTACTTTTCAATAACACTCTGTTATAAATAAAGATGAGTTGATATGTTAGCTTATCCTGATATTATTGAATTTCTTTTAATTTTCCTTATATTCCTAATAATTCTATCTATCATTTATCTATCTGTCCTTTCATCTAGATATATAGATATAGATAAAATTGAGGGGGAGAGAAATATTGGGGTGTTGGAAAAGTCATGACATATTTTTTCTATGTTTTTCATTGCAAAAAAGCGTCATGACTTTTCCAATAGTCCACTATTTATGTTAACTATATATTCTTCATGAATTTAATTATTTATTTTCATATTGCTTTGTTTTATTTAATTTGTCTTTACTGTTTTGACTTGTATTTATATTACATAGAAATTTGTTAGCATATATTTGCTATTATGTCATTGCCTGTGCTTTTATACTGTTACAAAACCTGAAACCCCACAAAAGTACATGAATGAGTTTCATGTGACTACTTTTATATTAATTTGCTATTACCACCACAGGTCATCTTGTGTTACTCTCTATTAATTACTGAGAATTAAAGTACATTATTTTTCATTTATTACAGCTATTCTGAGGATAGTTTTTATTTTTGGCCATTGTGCATATGAACATATTATGAAACACATTTATGTGCTAAATTATTTGTAGAGATGAACTTATCAAAAGCCATAAAATGCTCTTATAATTATTTGGTCCTGTTAATTAGATTCCTAAATAAATTTGTGATAACAGTTATTAAATTTCTGAACAAACCAGCCTCAAACAATCAGCAGCTTTGTCTTTTTTTGTGGAAGACATTATATAAGTTATAAATGTGGAATAAAAGTGTCTATCTATCGAGTAAGACATTATAATTACATCAAATATATTAGAAAGTCAAAACTTCATATGGTCTATTTTCTTCTTTCATGATTTTTTAACATTATCTTCTGTTAAGAAGAGGAGAAACTGAACATTTATATTTTTCCAATAGTAAACCTAGAAAATACATCACAAACTGTAAATTAAAAAGGCAGAAAATTTCAGGAAAATAACTTAAATTGTAATTCATTTCAACAGTTTGACTTACAGGAAAGTCAAACTTTTTAGCCAGTCAGCCATTTATAGCAAGATTGTGTTCCCAAATGTTACTCTCTTACTTTGCTCTTTACAGTTTTCGGTGAAAAATATAACTTTCCAGAAAAAAAAAATTCTATTTCTCACTTACTCTCTCCTAGATTCCTGAGTTTTTCAGAAGCAATCCTATGACATGGTAATTGCATTCCCCTGGCATGTGTAAACATTTAATTAGTCCAAAGATTCTGAAGTACTAAACTTGGTTAGGTAATAATGTGGTGAATCATAAATACTAAATATATGAAACTCTCTTTCTCATGGAGTTTTCCAAATATACACAAGTCTTAGTAAAGTAAAAGTCAATAGACAAATTATGTCAAATGATTGAAATGATTTATGTACTTTCTACTTACACACCAAAATTAATCATTTATTCACTCTGCAGGATTGTAATCATCAACTAATTAAGAAAGTATGTTATTATTGTCCAGATAGTCCAATAGATCAATGAAACAGAAGAGAAAGTCATGAANGTGGGAATGCAGATTAGTGCAGCCACTATAGAAGGCAGTGTGTAGGTGCCTCAAAAATTAAGAATAAAATCACCATATGACCCAGCAATCTCTCTCCTGGTTATCTACCAAAAAAACCTGAAAACATTTATCTGTAAAGATATATGATCTCCTATGGTCCATTGCAGCTTTATTTAAGGTGGCCCAGACAACCAAAGTGTCCTTCAATAGATGACTGGATAAAGAAGATGTGGTGTATATACACAACAGGATATTATTCTGCCATAAGAAAAGATGAAATGGTGCCTTTTGTGACACCATGGATGGATCTTGAGATTATAATGCTCAGCAAAATAAGTCAGACAGAAAAAGTAGTGAGCCATATGATTTCACTGATCTGTGGTATATAAAACTGAAAACAATATAGGAGCAAGACAAACAAATGAAAAAATAAAAACTCAAAGACACAGACCATAGTTTAGTGGTTACCAGGGGGTAAGTGGGGAGAAGAGTGTTAGATGAGGGTAAAGGGATCAAATATATGGTGATGGGAGGAAAACTGAATCTGGGTGGTGAAGACACAACATAATATTGAGTTGTCGGAAAAGTCATGACGCATGTTTGCTACAGATGGCACTAGTTCATTTTTGGAAGTACTAGGGTCATTCATATCTATGTTATTGCTATGTCATTTGACAGCTGACAGTTCTATTGGGTTGTTGGAAAAGTCATGACACATTTTTGCAATGCAAAACAGAAAAATACATCATGACTTTTTTGACAACCCAATACTTGATTCTAAAATAAAATTGAGCGATTTTGTTGAGTTTTGGAGATATTACAATGAGTTGAAGATGGAAGACCAAACTGTGCCTTTTTGCCATATTTTACTGTTTTACTTCCATAAAGGGAAGAATGCATGTCAAGCTTGTGAAAAGTGGCATAAAGTTTACAGTGAATTCTCTACAAGAACGTCAGTGCCAATGATGGTTCACAAAATTCCGTGCTGGTGATTTTGATCTCAACGATGCTCCTCAGTCAGGGCGGCCCACCGAGGTTGAGGATGACAAAATAAAGGCATTGATTGAGTCAAACCCACGTTACACGACACGAGAGATTGCAGAAACATTGAACATCCATCATTCAAGCATTCATGACCACCTGAAGAAGCTGGGATACGTAAGCAAGCTCGATATTTGGGTTCCGTATGAACTCAAAGAAGTTCATTTGATGGCACATATAAACATCTGCAATATGCTCATTAAATGTGAAGAAAACGATCCTTTTTTGAAGTGACTGATAACTGGTGATGAGAAGTGGATTGTTTACAACAATGTGGTGCACAAATGGTCTTGGTCCTGATGTGATGATTTGTCTCAAATGACATCGAAAGCAGACATTCATCAGAGGAAGGTTATGCTCTCAGTGTGGTGGGATTTTTAAGGTGTCATGTTTTTCAAGCTTCTACCAAGGTACCAAGCAATCAATTTAAATGTGTACTGTCAGCAATTAGACAGTTTGAATGAATCCATCATCCAGAAA
>NW_017732757.1:76759-79708 GCF_001890085.2 Hipposideros armiger | reverse complement strand
CATAATGTCAGAAAGCAGATCAGCGGATTTCAGGACAGGAAGGGGGCAAGGAGAGACAGGAGAGAGTTTACAAAGGTGTGTGAGGCAGTTCTGGGAGTGGTTAGATTTGTTCAAAATCTTGTTTCTGTTGATGGTTTCATGAGGAGTGTGTGTGTGTGTGTGTGTATGTGTGTGTGTGTGTGTGTGTGTTGTGTGTGTGTGTATCAAATTGAAAGTTTTAAATATGAGCATTTTTCTACTTTTCTGTATGTCCCTTATATCTCAATAAACATGATGCAAAAAAAAAAAAAAACCCACAAAAACAAAAACAAAAAAAAACCCTAGATAAATATTTTAGTAGTTTGGGGTTAAGAAACACTCAAAACTAGAATTAACTCAAAACTAGAATTATAATGGGTTCATTCAAAACTAGAATTATAGTGGAGTCATAAATGAATAAAAAAACTTATGGTATATTTAAACATTCATGCATTGAAAGACTTATGAGCCTTTCCTGTTTGTGGTATTACAAATAAAGCAATAATGAAAATTAGTGTACATGTTTTGTGTGAACATAATTTTTCATTTCTCTGAGATAAATACTCAAGTGTACAATGGCTTTACCATATGGTGATTCCACGTTTAGTTGTATAAGATATTCCTAAAGTCTTTACCAGAATGTAACATTTTACATTCCCACCATAGTTTGGTGTTATCACTATTTTTTGTTAGCCATTCTAGTAGATGTGTAGTGATGTCTCATTATAGTTTTAATTTCTGTTTCCTTAATGTCTAATGAAGTGAATCTTCATGTACTTTTTTTTTGTCATCTGTACACCCTCTTTGGTGAAATATCTTTTATATCTTTTGCTCAATTTCTAAATAGATTGTTTTGTTTTGTATTTTTCTGCTGAGTTTTTTAGAGGTGGAGAAAGGTGAGGGGGGTGGAGATAGTAATGAAGCAGCATGAGGGATCTTTGTGGTGATTCTATATCCTGACTGAGGTGGTGGTCTCATGAACCTACACATGTCATAAAACTATATAGAACACACACACACACACACACACACACACACACACACACACACAAATGAGTACAAGTAATAACTGAGAAAATCTCTGAATAAGATCTCTGGATAGTATCAATGTCAATACCCTGGTTATGATATTATACTGTAGTTTCAAAAGATAATACCATTGAATGAAACTGTTAAAGAATATACAAAATAAAATGTATATGTTAAAAAATCTAATCAATAAAGAAGAATTGTCCTGAATTATGAGCTCAAACTGAAACAAAGGTAGGAGTGGTTAACTAAGCATGGTTTATACTAGGAATGAGAGAATGTATAAAATATTAGTAAATTTCTCAATTCATATGACTTTGAGAATTATTAAAATGTGATATTATTGTATATCCCTACCTTTAAAAAATTTTTTTTCAATAGTGTTGAAAAATAAAAACACTTTCTTGGTATAAGTAACTATAATCAGTAGTGGAAAATTATTCATTCTTTCCACAATTACCAGGTAGATGATAGAATGGAATATGCATAAGGCACATATATGATAATATTTTAATAAAAATTAAATTTCCATCATATACTCATATGTGTATGTTTCTCTATGCTTATATCAGCAAAGAGAATTTGAGGAAGAACGTACACTAGGATTTTTTTAAGTTACCTTAAGTGCAGTGTGAGTAGGGAATAAAGAGTTTGTAATTTATATCTGTGTGTATACTTTTATACAAACATATGTACACATTTATATATACACACACATACATATGCATACATATATATGTATATATGAGCATTCTTTATTGTAAAAATGCAAATATTAAAGAAGCACAATTAAATTATAATCAACAAAACTATTGCAAAAATATTAAATGTCTACATAATTTAACAAATATGGGTATTATTAAAGTAAGCAAATAAAAACAAAATTCCACAAAACCTAAGAGAATAATTGGGTAGGTAAAGAAAACTTTATGTCCTAGGTTAAGAAATCAATATTTTATGTATAATATTTCTACAGAAATTTATTTATGAAATTGTCTGAATTTGGAAATTAACAGAAATGTAATAAAAGTAATTTTAGGTAATTTTTTTTTAAATAGATGAAGAAAGAAGACCTTTCCTACCGAACTGTGAAAAGTTTTAGGAAGATAGCGTAATTCCGAGTGTGACATTGATTTTGCTACTTTATATGTCAGAATAATAGGTATAGAAGCAATCCCACTATGAAAGTGTATATGTAAGTGTGTGTGTGTGTGTGTGTTTGCATGAGTACATGGTAATAAGTCTACAAAGTTTGTATTCACAATGATAGTAAGATTTTTTTTAGTAAAATTAAAAATTTATTTCCATTTGATCTAACAGTCAAATTTAAATGCTTAAAATATATTGTGTAAAAATACATAAATTAATTTAAATAATGTATAAAAATTTCAGTATTTTGTTAAGGAATTTTGTGTGTATGTTAATGAGAGATATTTGTCTGTGTTCCTTTTGTCTGTCTTGTAATTATCTGGTTTTGGTAAAAGGGTAATGATCCCTTAAAATGAGTAAAAAAAATAGTTCCTCTTCTTTTATTTTCTGGATTGTGCATATTTTACTTGATTTATTACTTAAATGTTTAGTGGAATTGGCTAGGAACAAAAATATCTGGGCCTGGATTATTCTTTTATGGAAGGTTTTTTTTAAAACCACAAATTAATTTCCTCAATAGTATATAGATTACTTTTGTTATCTATTTCTTTGTGAGTGTATTTTGTTTTGTATCTGTAGAGAAAATGTCCATTTCATCTAATTTTTAAAATATATGAGCATCGAATTGTTTATAATATTACCTATTATCTATTCAAGTTCTCTGAGATAAGTAGTAAGGTCCCCTCTTTCACTTGTTATATTTGCATTCTCTCTCTCTCTCTCTCTCTCTCTCTCTCTCTCTCTCTCTCTCTC
>NW_017732757.1:69933-76404 GCF_001890085.2 Hipposideros armiger | reverse complement strand
TTTTTAGCTGAGCCATCCTGCCACTAGTTGCAGCTCAGCGGCAGCTCAGCTCGGGCCAGGCATTGAACTGCTGTTGCTCAGAGCTCAAACTCTTAAGTGAACTCTTAACCAACTGAGCCACTCAGCTGGCCCTGGTATATTTTTTATACAGCAATATTTATTTATTGTTGTTGTTTTTTGTTTTGTTTTGTTTTTAGCTGAGCCATCCTGCCACCTGTTGGCAGCTCAGCAGCAGCTCAGCTCAGGCTGTGAATCCAACCTGCAACCCTGTTGCTCAGAGCTCACACTCTTGAGTGAGCTCTTAACCAGTTCAGCCACTCGGCCAGCCCCAATATTTATTTATTATTTGTATTTTATTAATGAAAATGCATGTATATGTAATCAGTGAGTCAGGAAGCAGAGATGTTGGAACATATCAATAAAAATTGAGTGATATTTAGACAATCGGCCACTCTGGAATATGTATATTAAAACATAAAAGCTGAAGTACTACACTCAAAATTCCACCAAAATAAATTCTTGAGAAAAAAAAAAACATGTATAAAAGGGAAGTGTTAAAAAAGCATGTTGCATGTCAACTGTAATTGAAAAATAAATTTTAAAACTCCACACTAAAATAACTCATATGTTTAAGTCATAAAAACTAAATGCTTTAGGTATTATAAGAAAAGGATTCTTATATGTACTTGTAGCTAGGGAAAAAATAGCTCTTCCAAGAAAATATTATGTATGACCCCATGGTGAATTCATTCCAAGCTTCCAGTTACTGCTCTCTACCCCATCCCTTCTTACACACACACACACACACACACACACACACACACACACACACACACACACACACTTCAGGCATGAAAACCCAAGTGCTTTCTTAGCCTCATTTTTCATATCAAAACAATCAATCAATTATATCACTTTTTTGAAAATCAGTTTCAACATGTGAAGCAAATCTTGCCTTTTAGCTACAGGTTTTAATCAATGATTGTGAAACTAAACATTTATCCCTTGTTAAATTACTTTCAAGTAACAGAGCAAGTAGGTGTAGAGAAGATTGGTGGAACCTCAGCCACATCTGACTTGACCACCCAAACCTACACATTCTTGATTACACTTTTCTGATCTCACAAAAAGCTTACAAATGCTGCTGACAATTTCTGGGAACAGGTGAGGGTCAAAGGAGTAGGCTCTGTGATCACTAGCTTTTTCAGGAGCATTTTAACAAAATAACACAGACCTATACTGAGAACTTTATACTTAATAACTCATATATTGCTCACAGCCATCCTATGAGAAAGGTAATATGATTTTGTTCCTCTTCTAATGATGAAAATGAGGCTTAGAGATTGTAACCTGATCAAGATCAAACAAGTACACGGCAGACACCAGGTCTCAGCCCAGAAACTGGACTCTTCCTGGCTCAGCCCAGATAATCAGGGCCAAGCTTACCCCCTGCATCAAGTGGGAATCTTCCCTCTACATCCTAAGTATAATTCAGTTCATTCCTACTCACTTCCCCAACACTCACAGGCACATAGTTTATGCTTGACATAGCAATTTTATCATTTTTTATTCAGACTAATGTATATTTCCCCATCATAAATCTTTTCTTTTAATATTCTAGAATGCATCAATAGGCTTTTCTGTCATTTGAAATTCTGGCGATGAACGTCCTGGAAATTTTATGGATAGATAAATGTAATTCTCTCAATTAATAAATGAACTGTTCCATTACTTAAATTGTGAACCAGGATTAATTGTAGATTACATGGGCTCCCTCAACATAAATGATTTAAATCGTATCACTTATACCCTTGGTTACTAATCATAGTCCAACACTTATGCCATTCATTTAAAATACTAAGTATATTTTGCATGTGGCTAAAGTATATGTAAATTACATGCCATATTTTGATGTATATATTTAATATACATGTAAACTATATGTAATAAATGTATATGTCATACATGTATATATAATAAAATGTTGGGTATATATAATCACTATACCTACATATATTTCTGCAAATTAGTTTGCATCTAAATATCCATCCTTTTTTAACTGAACTTTTCATTATTGTGTTTATTTATTCTTTCAGTAAATATTTACTGATTATACATTTTACGTTTGATTAGAAATAACTTATGATTTGCTATATTTACTGATTAATGATATTCTTAGTCAAGTTATACTACGTAGCAAAATCCACCATCAATTAGATATTTCATACACTGAACACTTGCTGAAGAACCAGTGTCACTTCCTAAGTATTTCAGAAGGTTGACAATTATTCAGAAATTCCAGCAGTTCAATCACTTCTTTAGCTAACAATGTGGATGCATTTATAATGATATCCCTATTATTTTCAAAACTTGATTATGTCATATTTATATTCAGGGAAAGAAAGTATACTTTGATTAAAGTTATAGTGATAAATTAAAAGGTGTTGTTTCAAGTTCATTCACTAGATTTTTGTGATAGAAATTTTATCATGGGCTCAGTTTTAGCTTAATCTTCATCCAAAGGTATCTCCTTAGTGAAGTATTGGAAAAAGTACTAGGTGTCAGCCTGGAAATTAATAGTTACCAGATGTAGGCTAAACTAATTATATTTATATCCAGACTATTAATGAAAAGCATTGGGCACATATTGCTATTTCCTTAAACACCATTTTCATTTTAATTGTTTGTTTCCTAAGTGTTCCCCTTGAGTAGATGGAGAGAGACATTTTTATCACATATTTATTATTATAATGCTTTAACTTAACTATTCTATTGGCTTACCTATAATTTAGACAACAATAGGATGAGGATAACTGTCAACTTCAGAGAAATATGGGCCCCTAAATGAGTTTCTCTCCTTCAACTTTTGTGTTTCATAGTGTAGGATCTAATACCTCATAGTGGTGTAAGAAAGCATGGCATGTAGTCATGCATTTTGTTTTCTTTTGCTCCATATTTAATCAAAACACAAGATCTAGAACTTCTTTTGCTGGACACATGCCTATCAATATTTTCAGACAATAACTTTGCCAAAAATAACAAATTTTAAAGAAAAACAAATATATATTTTAATAGTTACAAATTCCTATATCATACATTTAAACTTGATTTCATTAAATGTTATAATTTTACTTTTATCATGCATTTTTTTGTTTGAAGAAACTTACAAATTTATCTTTTATTCATACTATGAAAATTGATGTTTTTACCCAAATGTAGCCTCTCAGAATTAATCCCATTATTTCACTATTTGGCATAAATGCTAATATTTTAATAATAGTTTTGTTGAGATGTAATTTGCATTCCATATAATTAACCAGAATCATGTAATCCATGGACACTAATTTAGTATCATGATTCAGGACATAGTTGTTACTTGACATTATTTCACTCTGGTTGCATACAAGCTCATAAGAAAAATATTATGGGGATGGTTATAATATACAGGTAGTGTCAACACATTATATGTAGACATTTGGGCTTGAAAATTAACTTTTGATTCAAATGAGAGTGTACTATAATTTTATTAAAATGTTATCATCAATGTCCATCCTGTGACACAGCCCTATAGATTAAACAAGATAATGATAACTTCTAAAACTACTGCTATAATTTATATTTGTTCCAAAATATTGTATATCTGTTTTAGAAGAAACAAGAAAATGATGACAATATTGTACATTAATATAGTAACTTATACTTGTTTCCAGGATATTTTTACAATTATTACTTCATTTGAACCTTGTAAGATAAAATGGAGACTAGATATCATCCTTATTTTATCACTGGATGAAAAACCTATGGCTAGGTAGAAGGCAATACGTATCTAAAATGCATACCCTTTTCAGAGATCTTAGATATCACAAAAACAGCAATTATATGACTATTACAAGTAAGGGAAAAATTCAAAATTATGTCATACAAAGATATTAATATTATCTGAGAATAAAAATATTTTTTCTTTACTATAAACTTGTTTGAATTTACTACTTTTACTCATCCCCTATTACAGAATTTGTATTTATGTTCCATGTCTTTTCCTTAACCTCCTGAGTATTAGGGATATGAGTTTTGGTCTTTGTATCTTCAGCATCTATCAAAGTGACTGAAATCCAGAAGATGCTTAATAGATGTCTGTTCAGTGACTGAATATTTCTTTTCCATAAACAGCCTGCCTGCATTCTTTCCTCTATTTTCAGTGGAAATATAGTTACTGGAAGTGTCTAAAAATATTAATATGTGTGCCTTAATTTTATTATATTGGAAACAAGAATTTCCATGCTAAGTTACAACTATTATCTGTCCAGTCTAGTGTTTGTTGATTGTATAATTGAGGCATTCTTCGCTTACACACCTCATTTTATTTAATTCACCAAATATCCAGTGACCATCTAACTGTATTTAATTCATTGCTGGACACTGGGGATTCAAATGCAGAGAAAACACACATAATCTTTACCATCATAGACTGGGAAGAAAGACATTAATTAAAAAATGTGAAAAATGCTAAAAAAGAAAAAGTATGAGTTACGAAATCACAGAAGAGTGAGAGCAGTTTTACTCCATGGATGACACCAGAGAAGGCATCACAAAGAATGTGAAAGAGATGAAGCTAACTGAAAAAAGTAAGATTTTAAGTAGGTCAAAAGAAAGAAAAGATTGTTCTAGCCACGGATATCAACATATGTAAAGGCTCAATTTCAGGAGGGAAGGCGGTCCATTCCAGGAAAAAGCAAAAATATGGTATGGAGCACAGTGAACAAGAAGTATGATATTAGAAGAAAGAAGAGGTATAGGCAGAGGTTAGATTAGTGAGAAATTGCATGTCATGCTGAGCGTTTTAGTTTATAACCTCAAAATGAAATCCACTGAAGTGGTTTAAATTATAAAACCACACTCATAGTTGAGATTTAAATAATCATAATGATAAAGTGATTCTGGCTTTATTTTTTTTAAGATTGTAAATAAGAATAGAAAAAGCAGATAGAAAATTATTTATGTGTCTAGGTCACAGTTTAAGGGATGGTGCTTTAGATGATATTAAGTACAGTAATTTTTTTTAAGAAAAAATTAGTTGAATGCCTGACTATTCAGGAGTTAAAAAATGGACTGATTAGTTGGATGTTGGTTGAGTGATGGAAGATAATATTGAGGAAGCCTGATATCTATCTGGATTTGGAACTGGTAGTAAAAATGGTAAAAACAAAACAAAATTATTTCTTTTTCAGCCATGTTGAGTATGAGGTGTCTTTTAAATGTTCAAATGGATAACTTCAGTAGGCAGTTGAATAAATATGTTGAGAGTTAAACATTTGGGACAAGACCTGTGAATTTGAGAGTCATTTAGATGGATTTAGATGGGAATTTTAACTATGGGCATGAGATTTCTTGGTGAAAGTATACATAATGAAAAGAGAAAGGTGAGTGGATGAAACCATGAGACTCTCCAGCATTCAAAGGCTGAGAGAAGAGGACACACAAACAAAAGCAAATGAGGAGAGGACAGAGAGGTAAGAGTTAAGAGGACACCAGGAAAGTGAGGTGATAGAAACTAAGGAGAGCTCAAAGCCTCAAAGATGTCATCTGAATTTAGGACTGAAAATTACTGAGGAGTTTAAGGGCATAGAGTTGACCAATGACCACATCAAGAGCCACTCGTGGACTGGCAGGATTAGTCATATTAGAGGTGCGAAACTATGGATGGACCGTGAAGAAAAAGAAACAATAAACATAAACAACTATTTTGAGAAACCTGGCTGTAAAAAAGAAAAAAAGCCCAGGAGCAAATGGTACAAGTTACAATGCTGGAAATAAAAGAGAAAGGGCTCAGAGGCAGGAATAGTTGAACATCTGGTAACCTCACTTGAGGAAGCATCCAGCTAGTGGTTTCTAGTTTCTTTGGAAATAAAAACAAGACAACTGCTTGAGGATGAGGAGGTATGGGATGGTGGTGGCATGGATTGAGAAGAATGGATGAAGATAAAAATAGTCCTTGTTGAAAGTAGGGGAGAAAAGCCTTTCACACTACATGCTATCCCTTTGAATGACCTAAAAATAGTTCTTGAACTGGCCCTAGTTATGCACTGGTCCTAGTTATTTTTGCTGTTGATTTATATGTGCTTTTTATTTCACTTACACAATATATGATGTTGCAAGCAGGAGAGAAAAATGTAAATACTCCTTGATAAACACACATTATTATTTTAGATATAACTGACCTTTTCCTATTCATTTAATTTATATACAAATGTATACACTTAAAGAAAAATTTAGTTTTTCTTCATTAGAAATGTATTCATGCAGCTACAAATAAGAGAAAGACTAACAACAATAAACATGCAAGGCTTTATTTTTCTCACATAAAGAGAATGGAAAAAACTAATACCAATGTTAGTGGGTATTTTTTGAAATATAGGTCTTACATACTTACAATAGTAATATTTTTGAGAAGCTGAATGTTTTGATTTTGAT
>NW_017732757.1:64248-68684 GCF_001890085.2 Hipposideros armiger | reverse complement strand
AACATTCCCTGTCTCTGTTTTCTGGCACTCATATAGATATTTGTACTTCTATTTATATTCTCTAAATCACTTGACTTATTAAATTTTTCCTTTTCTTTATTTTTTCTTGATATCTTTTGGGGGAATTCTTCAACATAATATTTGAACTCATTAATTTGTAGTTTACCTGTATCAATTCCATTATAAATCTCATTCACATGTTCTTTCTTTAAACTATTTTTATGTTCAATATTTCCAATTAGTTTTCTGTTAACAATTAACAAAACATTTTTTGTTTGTCCCTGGTCTCTATTATTAATATTTATCTTACCTCTTTCAGAATTATTTAAATCTTATTTTAGCTTGCTTATTAATATTGCTTTATCTAGTGTAAGTTGTTTAGTTATGTCTTATTTATTTGAGTGTTCTACTCAAAAGTCTCATAGATTTTCCTGGGAGTAAATTTCCCTAGGTAAATCACCTATTAGCTTAGGTACTGTTACTCCAAGGTATAGGGTGAAAGACCTAGACCCTCTTCAGTTTAGGGAGTGGGTGACATAGGAGCCACTAAAAAGCTAGTGACCCAGATTTGTTCTAAACTTGTTCCAACAATATTTGCCTTCAACCACCCCTACCACAGGTAACTCACCCATCATGAAATCAATATTTTGATGACATTACTTTGCCCCCTACAGGGGTATGAGGGTGAAGTGGAGGAACTTTTGGTTCTGCCTATATTTCTTTTTCTCTGCTCATCCCATTTTCTTGTCTTCTGGTCTTTGGCTATTGTCATACCTTTTATTTCCATATCCTGTAATCCCAAAATATATTGTATCATTTTTGTTAAAGAGTCAATTATCTTTTAATGAGCTATAGATAATTAGTCAACAAATGAAGTCCAATGGACTCACTTCAACAAACAAGATATGATTATGGCAAATAAGCACATGAAAACTAAGTTAATAAGTTAATATCATTAGACAACAGACATTACAGAAATGAAATTTAAAACTAAGTTAGATACCATTACATAATTATTAGTATATCTAAAATTAAAAAGTCTGATCATACCAAATGTTGGTAAGGATATGGAGCAATTTAATTTCTCACACATTACTGGTTGGAATGTAAAATGATAAAACCACTTTGGAAAACTGTATGGCAGTTTCTTAAAAAGTTAAACATACATCTACCATACAACACAGTCATTTCACTCCTATATATTTGCTCAAGAGAAATATAACCATATGTCTGTTCCAAGACTTGTATATGAGTGTCTGTACAATTATGCTGAATTAAAGAAGCTGACATAAAACAGTATAAATTTTATGATTTTTATATAAATTTGTAGAAAATGCACACAAATTTGTAAAGACAGAAAGAAGGTGTATGGTTGTCTAAGGTTGGATGGAGTAGGCAGGGCTAGACAGGAGGGAGAGTTCATAAAAGGGAATGATGTAACTTTTGGGGATGATGAATATATGCATTATCTTGGTTGTGGTGAGATATTTATATATCTATATCATCTATATCTATCTATCTATATCTATCTATATCTGTATCTATCTAGGGAGGAAAGAGAGGGAGGAAGGGAGAGAGGGATGGAGGGGGAGAGAGAGGGAGAGAGAGATCTCCTAGCCTGTGTTCCCTCAGGGTAGCAAAATGAATAAATTAAGTGAAGACAATCCAAAAAAGAAAAAGCAAAGGCTTGCTACAGTCAGCCACCAGCACTTGCATTTAGCAGAGACTCAAAGACATGTGGAAGAGCAACAACACTTTAGAGTAGAAAAAAGAGAAGGCCCCAGGTATGCCCTGATTGGGGGCCCTTGGCCTGGGGGAACTGGAGGTTGGAATAGTAAAAGCTATGGGATGGGAAGGGGTGTCTATTTAGCTCTCTTTGGTTGGTCCTAAGTTGGAAGCAAGGACATAAATTCGGGAAGCTTGTAGTTCTTCGTCAGGCCCTAGCATCTGGAGCCAGCTGCTGCAGGGAATTTTTTGGCTTGCTGTATAGACAGACAGAGGAAGACACAGAGGAAGAAACAGAGAGCAAGAGAGCGATAAATAGCCAAATAAGTCATTTTATTTTTCTAGTATAGTATTATACTTCAAAACTTTCATTTTAACATATAATCCTGTTTAAAACACTCACTCTTAAACTAGAATATTCATGAAAGTGGCATGTTTTCTAACATTCTTCGAAGTGATCTTTTAAATTCTATCCTAAAAATGACATTTGAATTTCTGACAGTGATTCTGAACACATCAGTTTCTCCTGTTTTTTTTTTTTGTTTGTTTGTTTGTTGTTTTTGTTGTTTTTTTGTTGTTGGTTTTTGTTAAACACACTGTGCTTTATATTTGCTTTTCATTTATTTATTTCTATGGAATGCTGAAATATATCTAAGGAGGTTAATGTTTGTTTTTAAGGACTTTACCAAAATTTATTGTGTCTAAATTTAAATAAAATAAAAATAAACAGTGAAGAAGAAGACTGGGGTTTTGAGACAAAGATTAGAGGCAACAGAGGCAATAGTTTGATAAAAGCAAATGGTCCCAAGGCAGTTGGGGATGGTGTTAGGAGGGGCGTGGGGCAGAGACTGAGTATTCAGAGAGTATTTCAGAGAATTTCTTAGCTTTCAAGGTCACTATTAACATTCAGAGAAATAAAGCACCTATGCAGGATTTAAGTAATAGAATGAGATAAGACAAAATCAGTAGTTCCACCACTGATTTTTTTTCCTGATTTCTGTACATCTGAAAAACAACAACGACAAAAAAAAAAAAAAACTAGGTGAATAATGCTAAAAACCATACTCACCTAAAATATGAATAGTTGTTAAGAACAGATGTTCAAGTATTTATGGATTTTAACGCATGAGCTTTCTTCAGACAATGATTTTTTCTTCAAATGCTTATTACATAAACAAGTAAAGAATTAAAACAAAATGTACCTACCCCAAATTAGCATCAATCTTTAATTTTTGAGAAAAAAATAAGAACTATTGATTGACTAGAACAACAAAAGGCTATTTATTTTCAATGAACATTTTTAACTTCACAAAGGAATGGTGTTACTAAGGAAGACGTTTACTGAAAATCTCTATGTGGACTTTCAATGGCAGGCCATTCACTAGCAGCGAGGTAAGAACTCTAGCTTTAAAATCAGACATGCCTGTGTTCAAATCCCAGCTCTGCAATCAATTACCTGTGTGCTCATGGAAACCTCCTTTAAACTAGGGCTTACTTTATCCATTCATAAAATAAGATAAGAATAGCAATCATATAATTTCAATAGGAGCATTTTCAGAGGGCTCACTAGGCGTTAGGCCTCTTAAAGATTTCATATGAACGATCACATTTTTATTCTTACAGCAGCCCTATGAGTTATGTACTATTATTATTGTTCCAACTTTATGGATGAGGATATGGAGTCACAGAGAGGTGAAGTGATTTGCCCAAAAGTCACACAGCTGGTGAGTGGGAGAAAGCGGCTGTGAACTCAGACAGTCAGCTCCCCTCATTTGCGTTTGCTGTGCTTTTATGAGGGTTACATGACATAATGCTTGTGTCATGCTTTTCATAATTGACCAAATATACACTTGAGAAAAGATAATATTATTGGTTACTATGGAAATAAACTCTTCTACATTAGATGAGCCTCTACAAGATATATAATGAGCCCTATCACATTTCGTTACCCATTTTTTAGGGAACTGATTCAAATATAATGATAGCAAAATAAGATTGAATTTTGAATTTGGTGCTTCTGATTGACATATATACATATGCCCTTTGTGACAAAATACTATAAGCTTTAAATAACTAAAATTTTAGCTACGGCCCTTAATTGGCTAGGTTTTTTTGGATGACCTGTCTAGAAAAAACACAAACCAAATAACATTCAGAAAGCCATGTATTATTTGGCCTGGCCAAACCTGCAAGATCAAATGAACTTGATAATTGGCAAATATGTACTTTGCATTGCATCAGTATTGTTGGTACTGTAATTTGAGGAACTGCTAATAAATGCATATGCTGAAAAAGTCAACAAGGATTTACAAGTAAACCATGCTTTCCCACTTGCATTATTTCCACCTCCTTTCTTGGGAAATTCTGCAGAATATACCTTACTCTTTGGGAAATATTTAGGTAAATCCTATTAGCCTTAAGGTATGTTAAAGGTGCAGTGAAAATTGTTAGTTCTCATAGAAAAATATTAGTTACATAATAACCTGGGAGCTGACTTCGGTAAAACTATGACCACAGAGCCTGGGTGGATCTGAAAAACTTTCCAACTAATTTTTGTAGTTGTAACTTCCAATTCCATAATGAGCACCTTTGGAACTATAGCCTCTCAGATTAGAACAAGACCCAACCTGAGACCTGTATATAAATCGTTACTAGGGGCAAAGAGGATATTTTAAAGTAAGTGAAAACCCGATCAGTGGCCCCCGCTTCTT
>NW_017732757.1:58639-61238 GCF_001890085.2 Hipposideros armiger | reverse complement strand
ATTCAAAATTCTCTGACTTCCCAGAAGAGACTACAGATTCTTAGCCCTCTACCAAAAAGAAAAAAAAAATTACATTTCTTCCAGCCAGAAGCCACATTTTGATTATCTTTGTATTGTCCAATGTGCTACATAAATGTACATATAGATTGAATTCATGACTTGGGATGTGGAAGGTTAAAGACAGTGTTTCTCATATGTGAGTTAATGAAGAGCCATTGAAAGAAAGAAAACCAAAGTTGAATGGCAAATTATTATTTTCTTTAATCTGCAGAATTAATTAAATTCGAGTAATCACCTTTATTATAACATAAGTGCTGCTGTTTAGCTACAGTGTGCCTGTGGTACTGCAATCTATGACAGGCTGTTTTGTTTCCTACTTGTATATGACTATTTTAAGCTAACATTGCTTGAGCATCATGAGCCAGGTGTTGCTCTATGTGATTTATATTTATAGAGACCTTTAATTTTCACCACAATTCTATGAGAAAACAAATGTGTTTTCGTACAAAAATAAAAACCTCTAAAGCAAGAGATCTTAATTAAGTTCTCAAGGTTACACAGTCAGTAAGTGATGGAACGGGTTTGAAACTTGGCAGCCTGACAACAAAACTCTTAAATACTACATGATAATGCCTCTAAAATAATATGAATCACAACACTATTTATTTCCACTGCTGAGTACTAAGCAGAGTTGTAAAGGGAAATAAAATGTTGTTGGGAATTAAAATATAAAATATATTTCTAATATGTTTAGGGGAGGAAAAACTTTTCCTCTACCCTCTTATATCCTATCACTGGGACCTGTAAATTAAATGAACAAAAGACAGATTAACAGGCAAAAAGGCATAAACATTTTATTTGATGTTAATATTTTCATTTTTTATGTGTGTGGAGGCCTTCTCAGAAAAGGGGTCAAAAATCCAAAGAAGCAGTTAAACTTCTGGGGCTTAAATACCATTTTGACATAGGGCAACAAATTGTGGAGAAGTGAAGACATAGGAAAGGGGGTTGGATTCTAGTGACAGTAAATTATGGAAGGTAAATATTATGAAAGAAACCAATAGAAGATGAGGGTTATTTTATAAGGTTTTATGCAGACTGATCTTGATACTGCCTCTCTCTCTGGTGATGAAGATTGTTCTTGCCTTCCTGGTATGAGAAAAGAGGGCACCTTNTTTTTTTTCCTTTAATGTTTTTCCTTCCTCCCTCCCTTTTTCCTCTCCTCTTTCCTTCCTGTCTGCCTGCCTGCCTGTCTGCATTTTAAAGGTATTTTTGTATTGTCTTCTGGCCTGCATTGTTTCTGATGAGAAATGAAGCAGTTACTCATGCAGCACCTTTATATATTTGTATAAATCGTTAAACACAAAATTGTTAAATATTCACCAACATTCTAATGTAAATCCTTAGCTGCTGTATTAGTTCAGTTCCTTCCATCGATGCTTACCCTGCCGTCAAGGAAGCCCTCATGACTGTCACGTCTAACATAGCTGGTCTGCTGAGGTTCAGTGTCTTTTTTCTTTCTTTTTTTTTTTTTTAACTCTTCTGAGGGAGCACTTTAAACACCACCATCTCCAGTAGCTCTTATGATCTTCACAATGGTACTGAGTTGCAGTAGCTTTGATTTCTCTTTCACTGTCCAAGAAAGGCTCTTAGGCATCCCCTTCCTCAGTGGAGAGCTCATCTCTCTTCATGGGTTTCCCCTGAGTTCCTTCTGACCCCTTCTAGGGGAGTAGAACAGGATGGAGGCATAGGAGGCAATGGAGGTCAGAGGTGAAGAAAATAGTAAGGCCTGTGGTGAGGTATCAGAGGTGAGTGGGAAGGGAGAAAGAAGGGAAGGGGAAGGAAAGGATAGGAATAAAAACAGAAAAATGCACAAAATGTTTACCAGTATCAGAAATAGCAGTGTACCAGCAAAATACAAGTGTTTTGATATGAAAGTAATGCATTTACAATAACAAAAAAATACTTGAACCCTGGGTGCTGAGGACCAGCACTGTAATTACTCCATGTGGAGTCTCAAGGTGGGCGTGGCTGTTGCTGAGGTAGAGGCATAGAAGGGTCAGCACTCACTGTAAGAAGATGGCTGGAGCTTCAGGCATGAAATCTGGGTTCATGGCAGGAAGACATAAGGGAAGCTTTCAGCTGCATTGTGGAGAAATAAAGTTGGAAGTCACTCACTGCAGAGTGACATTTGACTTAGCCATTATCACTTGCCCACGTGGAAAGCAGTAAACTCTCCAGCCATTAAGTGTGTAATATACTTTTTGCTTTTGACAAATTATGGTTGGTACACTGTGACTCAATTCAGTCTGAGGTTTTTTGACTTGGCAATAAAATCGAGTGTCTTCTAGTCAACTTTTAAAAAAGATTTCATAGCAAGAAATAAAATCTTGTATTTACACACATTGTTTTTATTTCCATTTCTCTTCATCCCCTTGGGCAGATTCATGTAATCATCTAATGTGGATTTCCTTCTGCTTCAAATACTTTTTTATTTATTTTTTCTTTTAACATTCCCTGTCTCTGTTTTCTGGCACTCATATAGATATTTGTACTTCTATTTATATTCTCTAAATCACTTGACTTATTAAATTTTTCC
>NW_017732757.1:53040-55764 GCF_001890085.2 Hipposideros armiger | reverse complement strand
AGCACAAAAAAGAGGAGTTTGTCGATTGAGAGAGTTTGAAAATAGTGCAGAAGCTTCAGAATCTTTTGCTGTTCATCTTTTGTTTTGCTATTGATTTTCATCTACACTACTGGTTGTGGAAGCACATCTAAATGGCAAGTATGTTTTCATAAGCTCGGAGAACAGACCAAGGTAAATTCTAAGGTGACATGTGTGAGTGGGATATTCTCATATCCTAGTGGCATCTCTGTGGAGGGGCAGGCCAGGTTCAGATGTTTCTCAGCAGTAGGCAGCTGCCCGGACACTGGAGCCAAGGTGTGGAATTACTTCTGACTTTTGTCCTGGTTACAGTTGCAATTATAGCTGTTATTCACGGCTAAATGAGAGCACAGTGAGAAATCTGTCACTCACGTGTGGAAGGAAAGTAGCGTTTTAGAATTCCTGTAAACAAAGCTCCTGTAAAACACTTGGATAGAGAGAGCAGAAATGAGGAAGAAAGTGGTTTGGGTCATGGTATCAGGAATATTACACTGTCATGGAGTGTGTTGAATTGAATGGCTAAGTAGAATAAGATTGAAAATGAAAGCATGGCTGTTTGCCCATGAGGATGTGAACCCTTGGCACATGCCAGAACAGTCTCTGGTGTAGATGGTTCCAGGATACTGCTGCCACTGCCCCAGAAAACTCCCCACCACATTAGCTTTTGGAGCCTATGTCACTGTCAGCTCTCCTATACACCATCCCATATCTTGGGACTCATCTCTTTTATGGGAATTCTCTTCCCAGGCCCAAGGACTGTCTATAAGTTTTCAGTGATGTGACACTGGCCAGCAACACTCAGCCAGCAGAAGCATGGGAGGGTTCAGGCAGCACCAAACCCAGAGACCCTAAACAACAAAAGTATCTTTAAAAAGACTCACAAAGTAGAACAGATGAAGCTGCCACAGGAATCTTACATTTCAGTCTAATTTTGAGGCAGCATAAACCTGCCTAACAGTTTACATTTTACAAAGCATTTTTCATCCCATTATGTAATAATCTTTATAACAACCATATAAACTATATACAGTAAACCTTGGATTGCAAGTAACTTGGTTTGCAAGTGTTCTTTCTGCAAGACGAACAAACCTTTCTAATACATTTTAACTGGGTAAACAAGTGATGTCTTGCAATACGAGTAGTTTGTTTCCAGAATGAATTATTCTCGCGAACCAAGGTATTACTGTATATTGTAAAAATGCCCATTTGGCAAACAAGAAGAAAAGTTACTGCATCTTGCACATGACGACAAAGATAGCGAGTGGCAGGGCAGTGACTCATACTCTGACCCTGATTTCCAGATCACACGCTCCTTGCACTGAAATGTTGGGCTCTGAAATCTAAACAGGAATCTAAATAAATGCTGAGTCCGAAAAAGAACAAGGCTAAAAATAGCCATGAAAATAATACAGACAAACAAAATACTTTACAACACCAAACAAAGTAAACACTTCCATGTTGATTTTGCAATGGCTTTGTGTGTGTTCTCAGTATTGTATCTTCCAACACCTCCTTTCCCTCCTGCATCCAGCACCTCCCTAGTAGGACACCATCACTTTGAACTTTCACTTTCTCTGTCATACCTGTCCTGAGTCCTAACTCCAGTGGGTCCCCATCAGCTTTATCTGCCTCATCAACCTTATCTCATCAGCCTGCCCTCTATCTCTGATACAGTTGATTGGCCTATACCCCAAACTTGAGTTATGCACAGAAATGAAATAGGACTGTTGTACCTGACTAATCTGGGGATTGGTGGTGGCCATAGCCTCATACACTCCCCACTGGTATTTCTGCATCAGAGAGGCCATGAGGGAGGCTCCTGGCATAATTCCTCCCTGTTGCCTTATAGAAACACTGTCAACCTCATCTTCATGCCAGCCCTTCCCTTGCAGTCACCCAGCTATTAGTGAAGGTATGAACAGCGAGAAAACTCTGTTCCACATAAGTTCTGGACCTTTTCTTGTTCTGTCATCCCTGTTACTCTCTCCCAAGGAGACACACTTCAAGCAAAAGGCTTTAACTTTCCTGCACTGAGTTTTCCAGGTTCTATTTTGAAGAAATGGCTGCCATTTGATACGGAGTGTTCCTACAAGTAAAGGCCAAGGATACACAACACAGGAATGTTAGTCTTTATATCAAATAACAGGGAATTTCAGCAGTCAGATAATTACTGACTTAAATAGTAGAAGAGAGGCTAAGGCCAACGAGTGTTCTAGGTATGCTAGAACATTATAACCCTTTATCTTCCATGGAAAGAGATGATTAGCCTAGGGAAATGGAGCTTTTGAAAAGAAAGCAATTGATCTCTAACGTTGAGAATGTGATGAGAGCACGTGCAGCATTCACAAAACAGAGTCTTTCTGTCTAGAATTCAAAAATCATTTTAAACTTCTCAGCTATTGTCACCGAAGTAATGCTTTTATTTATGGCATCATAAATGTGATATCATAAAGCTGATGATTACCTTTAGTTTCTTAAATATTCTGCTAAAAGTTGCATTAGGTCTCTATGTTAGAACTAGATATTATGGTTATTTTCTCTTCAATCACTCTGATCTTAGAAAAATGTATTTGACGATGACAGAAATAGCTAACTTTGTGGATTTAGTTTTATATCAAAACTAAATGCTTGGCTTATTTATACAAATAAATAAATACAGTAATTTCTTCCATTTACCATATCATTATTTAATTTATCATTTGAGGT
>NW_017732757.1:16828-46820 GCF_001890085.2 Hipposideros armiger | reverse complement strand
TATGCTTTATTACATTTCTAAATGCAAGGAGCATGTATTTTTCTCAAGGAAATTGAGATATTATAGTGTGATTTGGCATGAGAAGGGCATTGTCAGGACATTAAGCTTTTTGTTATGCCCTCCTTATTATCCAAAGATGGTACTATATTTTGGAATATGTAAAAATCACATAATAAATTATGTTACTGTTCCATAAACTTCCTTTACAAAAATAAATACAAAGAGTTTAAAGTCACCCCTTCTACTTTGAAAGAAATGCTGTCATTTCAAAACTGTCTAACTTGTCTCAGAAACAATTCACAATTTAAGAGAAAGTGTTTCAATGGTAAAGCGAAGCTTTGTACAAAGTATTTCCCAACAATCTTGGTCCACTGATGATATATTATTTATGAATTATCATGGGAAAAGGACCAGTTTTGCTCTTCTTGGTTAAGTGTTTTGAATGTATTACCCTACATTGGATCAAATATTGTGACTTTATACAACTGAGTTTATTTTTGTAAACATATGTCCTGATTCAACCATTTTGTATATAAAACATTAATTAATGATTTATTTTTAGGTTTTCCTTACTGTGTATAATTTATACAAATATTTAGTTTTTAGTTTGGAGTAACAGCCAACATTCTTGTTCAACTACACACAGATACACTCCATGTAATTTAATTACGTAAAGTGGAAAGCAAATGGGCTTTGTCATCTGAAAGCACAATTCAAATTCTGTGTTTTGTCACTTACTAGCTATTTAGTCCAGTGTTCTCCATAGAAAATCCAAGCAATCAACAAAAACATCCTAGAACTAATGAGTGAGTTAAGCAAGCTGAAGGATACAAGGCAACGCATAAAAATCAGTTATATTTCTGTATACCAGCAATGGTGTGGGGGATGAAATTTAAAATACAACACCCTTTATAACTGCATGGAAATGAAATATCAGGATTTAAATTTATTTTTTTATAAAGGCTTTCATGTTAAAAACTATATACCACTAACAAAAGAAATCAGAGTTGTGAGTGTGTGAGTGTGTGTGTGTGTGTGTGTGTGTGTGTGTGTGTGTGTGTTTAATATGGAGAATGAAACCATGGCAGTGCACTGGAAATCTCAACATAGGAAAGAACTCAGTTTTTCCCAAATTGATATTCAGATTTAACAGAATTCTCATCCTAGCAAAAATGTTTGCAAATATATAAAATAATATTCTAAAATTTGTATGGAAAGGCAGTGGAATTACAGTAACTAAAAAAGTGTTAAAAAAAGAAGAATGGTGTGAGAGGAATCATTCTACCCAATTCCAAGACTTACTACATAATTACATTAATGAAGTCTCTGTGGTATTGGCACAGATATAAACCTTTAGATCAATAGAGGAAATAGATAACCCAGAAATAGACCCACATAAATCATGCTCAACTGATATTTGACAAAGTTTCCCAGGCAATACAATGGAAGAAAGAGAATGTTTCAACAATGGTGCTGGAGCAATGGGACATCAATAATAAATAAAAAATAGAGACATGAACCTTGACTTAAGCCTAAAACATTACAAAAATTAACTCAGGATGGATCACACATTTAAATGTAAAAAAGTAAAATGATGAATCTTTTAGAAATAACATATAGGAGAAAATCTGTAGCATTTACAGTTAAGGAAAATACTTGACATCAAAAACATGATCTCTAAAGGGAAAAATGACAAATTGGACTTCAAAAATAAAAAGTTTTGCCCTCTGAAATACCTTGTTAAGATGATGAAAAGGCAAAGTACAGACTGGGAGAAAATATTTACAAACTGCATATCTGACAATAGACTAGTATCTGGAACATATAAAGAACCTTCAAAACTCAACAATTAAAAAAAAAAAAAAGACCTAATTGGAAAATAGCCAAAAGACATGTGCAGACTTTTCACTGAGAAGATATTCAAATGGAGAATAAGCATATGCTAAAAAAAAAATCAACATCATTAGTCTTTAGGGGATGGAAATTAAAACCATAGATATCACCACACACCTAACAGAATCGCAAAAAAAAAAAAAAAAAGTAACACCAAATGCTGTCAAGGATGAGTAACAACTGGTTTACTCATTCATATATAGGTAGTAGGAAAATAAAAAACTATGACCAATCTGTAAAATAATTTTATGCTTTCTTAAATTACAAAACATGCAACCACCATATGACCCAGCAGTTGCAATCTTGTGCATTTATCTCAGAGCAATGGAAAATGTATGTACATATACACACGTACACACACACACACACACACACACACACACACACCCTTCCAGATCTGGTTAATTGAACTCAGACAGGAAAAGATACTATAACCAAAAAAGAGCTTCACTGACAGACCAATCAGTATGGAAATGGTTCAAAACAAAGTCCATGTTTCTTCAAAGTAGAAATTTCTCTTATATCTTATTTTTCTCCCTAAGATTTACTTTATTTATTTTTATTAAAGTATAGTTAGCATACATAGCTTCAGGTATACAACATACACATACTTATTCAACATTTATATACCTTACAATGTGATCACCGTGAGAAGTCTAGTATCAATCTGTCTACAAAGTTATTATGATATTATTGACTATATTCCCTGTGCTGTACATTAAGTCCCCATGACTTCTTTATTGTATAACTGGAAATTTATACCTCTTTTTCCCCTTCACTTTTATCACCCATCACCTAATTCCCCTCCCCTCTGACAGCCATCAGTTAGTTCTCTGTATCAATGAGTCTGTTTCTGTTTTATATCCTAAAACCCACTTTAAATAAGCCTATGTAATAAAACATTTGTTTTTAAAACTTTATTTAGTCAACATTCACAAAACCTTAGTGAGTCTGAAAATCTTCCAGGCACCTTAGTAAGACTTGACCCTCATACCAACTCAGTGAGGTCAGCACCAATATTATCATCACTTCAAAAATGAAAACAAAACAAAAAAAAACTGATGCAAAGAGAAAATAAGTAACTTGCCCAAGTCATTCAAGTAGTGGGAAGTAGAAATGGAATTCTATCTAGATTGTCAGACTTCACTATCTGTGCCCTAAACCACATCACTAAATTTATTAAAAACTCACTGTTGGTAATATAAAGATGATTATATATATTAATATACCTGTGCTTTATCATGTGCAGTTGCTTTAAGTTTTAAAATCCTAAAAACTAAATCCACTAAAAATAATTTATGAGACTCTAATATACCTTTATATAGTACATATAATGACTGACATTTTGGCATAACGATTATCTTTAATAATTCATATTGATAATGACATAGCAGCAGCTTTTTGTTGAGTATCTGTTATATGCAAAACTTGCTAGGCACACAACATACATTATCTCTTTAATCTCCACAATAATTCCATGAGGTAACTACTATTATCTTCATTTATCTCATTTTGTCTCTGAGTAAACTGAGATGAATTGAGGTTATATCTGTAATAGATGGCAGAGCTGGGAATTGAACCCAATTCACCAAATTTCAAAACTCATCTTCTTTTCTTTATAACATGTTGTCTCTAACCATCTGTATTAAACCTTCTTTCTGTGAGTACTGATTCTGATACTTCTAATTTGTCATTTGAAAATTAGAGCAGAAAGTAATACCATGTATTTTTCATTTTTGAAAAATGTCAAGTCTACTATAAGCTATCACGCTGAAATCTAGATACTTCTCATCAGAAAATAAAACAATTTTGCTTAATACTAGTATTTTTAAGGAGCAAAAACTATTTATACAAATTAAAAATCAAAAAAGCAGAATCTACCTATTCAAACACTAGAATGATCAGATACAGAATATAAAATAAATAACATTTCAAAAAAGAGGGCTTAGATATAAAAGGAAAACTGTTTGGGGAAAAAGACCAAGCAGAACTAGTAGAAATAAAAATACAACAGTGGCAAATTAAACTGACTGGATGCTTTTAAACAAAATATTATTTACTCCTACAGTGAAAATTAAGAAAATAAGGAGACTGAAAAAAATAATTTCCCAGAAATTATCCCAAAGAGACAAAGACATGTACATAAAATGAGAGGGTAAAATATATGGAGGATGAAGTGAGAAAATCTAATTGAATTTAGAAGAGGAGGATTTAAATTTAAATTGGATTTTGAAGAAGAGGCGAGGCAAAGTTGTAAGTGATAATAACTGCGATTTTCCAAAACCAATTCCAAGCATCACTCCCACTTTATAAAGCCCACAAACAGCAAAGCGACTTCTCGCTTGGACACAGAGAAAGTGCAGAATACCAGGCTGGTGGGTTGCTTCCTCTGCTGAGTGTTTAGAGCCTGTGTGACTTCATTCTTAAAGGTTTTAAACATCACCTCTGGGCATCACAGTACTGAACTTTTGATGAGTCAGGCCTCGGAAATGTCCCAGTTGTAATGAATGTGTGATATGTTGAAGGATTATCACTTCTAACACGAACTGTGATCGTTTTACAATATATCCACAAATTTCTTTGACACTGACTGTTACCTTTAAAATGTAAAGCCAATTTCCCACCTCTAGAATGTTAGTCAGACTTCAGTACTATCAAATCAAATGTGGCCAAAATAGGCCTCTGAGACTAGGTTACACATAGGGAATGCCACTTGCTTGACTTCTGACTGTTTGTTCTGGAGAAGGCAGGGTGCCATGTTGTGAGGATATTTAGATGGCCCTGTGAGGAGTGACACTGAGGCTTTTTACCAACTTGCAGGGCAGATGAGGAAGCCACTTTGGAAGCAGATCCTCTGACCCCACTCAAACCATCAAACTCCTAAATCCTGTGGACAACTTGATTGCAACCTCATTCTAGAGGCTGTGACACAACCTCCCAGCAAAGCCACTGGCAAATTGCTCTTCACAGACACGTTGAGAGATAATAAATGTTTGTGATGGTTTTTTTTGAGCTACTAAGTTTTGTGGTAATTTGTTACACAGCAATGGCTAATTAATGGAGTAATATAGATGACTATGAAAGGAGCTAATTAAAAAGTATTGTGTTAATTTATCCAACAAAACAGTGTGGAAGGTTAGTAATGTAAGTGGGAAAATAATAATAATTGATTATTAGTAACACCATGAGCGGGCTATTAAGAGTAAATCTTGTTTTAAAAATTATTAGAGATTCCATGGATTTAGAAAAAAAGAGAAAAGTTCTGATCTGGCATAATTTTTAGCTATAACAGTTCTGAGCTAAAAGTCAACCCAGTTCATACATTGGATAGAAATCAGCTGTCCTGTAGCTATTCAGTTTCTTTAATCAGAGAAAGAAAAACATTGGATAATCAAATCTAACCTCATTCTCATAAATGGATCAATGACATTTTCTAGGAGCAACAGTCCTCATTTCTGGAATAGTCTTAGGAATGGAAGGTACCTGGTTAAGGATTATATATAGTAAATAAACCTATGATTTGTGATGCATGTATGCTTGAAAATGTTGCATTATCTGGAGTTTAAAATGGAGATATTTTGGAACCTAAGTGCTTCCTCCTCTATGAAGTTACTTGCAATTCTCATTTAGAGATCTCACCTATTTTTCTGGATCAGATTCTTCATCTCTAAAAAGGAAAGAAGAGACCTGGATAGCTATGTGTGATTTCTTCAAACTGCTTTGTCTCAGCATCTTGATTAACTGTATCCTTTAAATTATTGCTGAAGGTTGCTATTGGATGAGATCTATGTTTTATATGAGTCTGATCTGAAAAAGCAGTCCTTCATGTTAGTTCAGCCTAAAAGAACAAATTATCATATGTCCTGTGTGTTTAGGGGTTCCCAAAGTCACCCTCAGGTTAATGATTTCCTGGAAGGATTCCCATTACTCAAAAACTGTTATACTTACAGTTATTTATTCCAGTGATACAATACAGAATAAAACCAGCAATGGAAAAAACACATAGGACACAGTCCAGGAGACAACAGGTACAAGCTCCCAATTGTGCTCTCCTACTGGAGTCACATGGACAGTGCTTAATTCTCCCAGCAATGATTCATAACAACATGCAGGAAGTATTACCAATTAGTGAAGTTCACCCAAGCCTTGGTGTCCAGGGATTTTATTGGGGGTTGGTCACACAGGAATGGCTGACCACCTGCATGGCTGGCTGGCCTTCAGTTTCCATCCCCTCCAGAGGTCAAGCTGATAACACATGGTCTGAGGCTTCCACTATAAATCATATGGTTAACATAAATTGTGTGGTGTGGTCCAAGGGCTCAGGTCAACAAACACACTCTGTACAGGCAGGATATTCCAAGGATTTAGAGGTCATCTTTCAGGGAGGAGCAAGAACCAAACCTTTCTTTGGAATGTGCAAAATTTGGACAACCCAGACCAGTGTAGTTAATCCTTTAGTTCACATCCTGTATGTAATATAATTATAGTTTCTTATGCATTAAACTGGAATCTTGTCAATCATATAGATAGATAGATGATAGATGGATAGAAAGAATGAGAGTCTAAAACCAACAAACCAACCATCAAAAAACATTTCGAAATGGTTTTCTTCCAGGAGAAAAAAAAAATGATCTCACGTAGAAGATTTGATATATAAGATGAAATGAAGAGAAAAGTTGTGTGTATGTGTGTGTGCACATGTGCATGTATGTGTATGTAGATTTAAACAAATGACTGTAGATACTAATACCAAAAAATATTTTGGAAATAAAGAAAAATGTGTGAAAACTAAAGCATATGGGAATAATCATTTATAAGTTTGGGTAATAGGAATTTAAGTGTTCTAAACCTCTTTTTTTGTGGAATAGAGTAAAAGAATCAATTAAACTTATTTAAACTATGGTTAAATAAGTTTCGAATTATCTCAACTAAAATGGACCCCAATAAAAAGGAATCAATCGATTTAAAAGAAATATAAAGAATAAAAAGAACATAGAAAAGGTAGCTCTCTCATTCTCATTCTCTTATTCCCCAACTTTCTCTTTGCACTGCAGATGCACAAAAGTGAATTAATCATTATTTTTGGTTTTTGGCACATCATTCCCATCCCAGGTCCATGAAAGCTTCACAAAGTGAATAATTGACTTAGCCCACTTAAGTGTGTAATAAAATCCTGCAAAAGTACCATGCTTCACCCTCACCCTCAGCCTCACCCCCCCAAAAAAAAACAACAACCTGGGACACACACAACAATCCATGGAGAGTGATTTGAACCCCATTTAATCTCCACTCCCATCTTCCCTCTCAAACAAGAAAAATGTTTTCCTGAATTTCTTCTTCAACATTTCCTTGTTCTCTTTTCTATTTTCCCTTATAATGGCATAACATAATATCATTAATTTTGTCTGTGTGCTTGTTTATGCCCCAAACATAATCTTTTTACAAAGAGGAAATGTGTCAGTATTGTGGACTGTAGAGTCAATAGCTCCTAGAGCAACACAAGATATATCATAGGAATTTAAAGTAGTATTTTTGCCTAGCAAATGGATGAATAAATGTATACTTCATTTTTTAAAAAAGAATTTCCACCATTCAACATGATGCTTATTAGACACACCATGGATGTTTGCTAAATGAACATATGTATTAAATCATATTTTTTTCTCATAGATTAAAACTCCTACATGACAATGACCAAATGCTATATGTATATTTTTGTTACTACATCATATTGCGTAGATGAATTCTTTACACAGGGCGGTTACTGAATAATGAAAATAATGGAAAGTAAAATGGCTTATTTCAAAAACTACAGTTATATTCGCATTTTTAAAACATCAAATATTTTTAAAGTATACACAAAGAAGTTATAGATGTATTTAATTGTAAATGGCTCTCTTTTCCTTTCCACTCTCTAGTAAGGGACAATTAAGTCTACCTTCCTAATCCTCTTTAAAAGCAAGTGGCACAGCTGGTATAGCTGCAAAAAAAAAGATAACTTTTTATTCTATGACTTAGCTTTACTATACAAAAATATGTATATGATCGCCTCTTAGCTAACCCGTACAGAAGCCATTTCCATTCGTTACTTCTAGGGTATTTATTATTACTGAATCTTCAAAATAAATAAATGCTACTCTCATTTTACAGATAGAATCTTTAGGAAAATCTGATGATATTTTGTTCTCTTAGAAGGAGGCCATATAACCTGCCCAATTGGGCTATTTTAATATACAGACACATTAGGGGGAAAAAAAAAAAGAAAAGAAAACTTACTAAGAAGCTTTGTCCTCTGAATGAATAAAAAATATTATCTTAGCAGCCTATACATGTACCACTTGTAGAAACTTCAGAACATGAAGCACAGCAACTGCTAAGTACTAGGCCTCAGGAGATTTTAGGAAGCTTGTGTGCTATACATAGAAAGGATTACAGCAAAGCAGGCAATTTCTCATGTTCTTGTATAGTCAGCAGATGAGGGCTTGACCTCAGGACTCAGTTTGATTCTATAATCTATTGATCCAATGACTTTTTCACTGTCTTGATGATTGTAGCTTTATTCTAAGTCTTGAAATAATGTGGCGTGATTCTTTCAATTCTGTTGTTGTTTTCTCCTCTATTCTCCTCCTTTTTCTTCCCCATCAACATTTTGTTGGATATTATGTGTCCTTTGCTCATTCCATATAAACTTTAGAATAGGTAGATTGATATCTACAAAAAAATCTTGCTGGACTTTTGATTGGGATTGTATTAAATATATAGGTCAAGTGGGGAATAATTGAAATATTAACATTATTGAGTCTTTCTATCAGTGAACACAAAATAGCCCCCATTTATTTAGACCTTGTTTGATTTTTTCTTTTTTACAGTTATCTTCATACAGATCTGTACATATATTAAGAGATTCATACTCAAGCATCCAATTTTTGGTACTAGTTAAACAGTGGTTTCAAAATAACATTAAATTAAAAAATATGATTGCATATATACATATACATGACTTTGATTTTTGTCTGATGATCTTGTCTCCTGTGGTGTTTTGCTTGCTTGTTAGTTTAAAGCTGTCTTTTGTAGTAGATTCTTATGCATTTTCTACATAGAAACTCATGTCATCTGTGAAGAAAACAGTTTTACTTATTTCTTTCCAATCTGTACACTTTTTATTTTTTTGTTGGAAAGGACATACTTTGTTTATAATCTTAGATATAATGTTAGCTGGAGGATTTGCATATTTGTCATTTATTAGTTTAAGGAGGTTCCTTTCTATTCCTTGTTTTTTGTGAGTTTTTAATGTGAATGCATTTTGAATTTTGTCAAATATTTTTCCTGCATCTATTGATATGATGATGTGGATTTTCGTTCAGTTTATATTAATACAATGAAATGTACTGACTGATTCTTGAATGTTGAACCAGCCTTGCAATCCCTGTATAAATTCCAACTGGTCATCATGTATTTTCCTTTTATATATTGCTGAATCAATTTGCTAATATTTGCTAAGTATTTTTGCAGTTATGGTCATGAGCTATATTGATCTATAGGTTTATTTTTCTTTACAAAGTCTTTATGTGATTTTTGTAGTAGAGTAATTTTGGCCTCATAAAATTAGTTAGGGAATATTTCCTCTACTTCTATTATTTGGACAAGATTTTGGAAAATTGTTTTAATTTTACCCCTAAAATTTTGGTTGAATTCACCAGTGAACCATCTGTGAACCACGCTTTATTTTTTAGAAGACTATTAACTATTGATTAAATTATTTTAATAGCTTTAAGACTATTCAGGTTACCTTTCTCTTTGCATGAGTTTTGGTAGTTTATGTCTTTCAAAGAATTTGTCCATTTTATGTAAATTTTCTAGCTTACAGTTATAGAGTTGTTTGTATTATATTCTTATTATCCTTTTAATGTCTATGAGGTCAGTACTGATGACCCCTTTTTCATTTCTGATATTGGTAATCTGTGTTCTTTTTACTTGATTAGCCTGGATAGAGGTTTATCAATTTTATTGATCTTTTGGTTTAGTTTTCTCTTCCTCTGCTGTTTTTCTGTTTTCAATTTTATTGATATCTGCTTTAATTTTATTCTTTTCTTCTTGCATTAAGTTTATATTTTTCTTCTTTCCATATTTTCCAAAGATGGATGCTTAGGTTAATAATTTTAGATCTTCCATATTTCATAGCATATTAACTTAATGCTATAAATATTCTTCTAAGCATTGTTCTAGCTCGGGTCAGCAAACTGTGGCTCTTGAGCCCCATGTGGCTCTTTGGGTACATTCTGTCTCAAAAGTTTGCTAATGCCTGAAAGAGCCAATGCTGTCCCTCACAACAATTTAAAAATTATTTGAGAGCCATAAATATATTTTATATAATCACCATTATGTGAATAATATCCTTTAAAAATTTTATAAATGAAACTATGATAGTTTTATTTTCATTTTAATTGTACTTCAGAGCCTGCAGCTCACAAACTGCAGTTTGCTGACCCCTGGGGCTCTTCTGTCTCACAAGTTTGCCAACCCCTGTCCTAGCTGTATCACAAAAATTTGATAAATTCTATTTTCATATTCATTTCATTCATAATATTTAAAATTTCTTTTGATACTTCTTTGAACCATGGTCATTTAGAAATGTGTTGTTTAATGTCTGACTATTTGGGGATTTTTCCAGCTTTCCATTATGAGTTTCTAGTTTAATTCCATTTTGGTCCAATTATATATATATACTTTAGGGATGTTTAGTCTTTTAATTTTGTCAACCTGTGTTTCTTCATACAGAAAATAACCTATTTTGGTCAATATTCCCTGTGAGCTTGACAAGAATGTGGATTCTTCCATTTTGGATTTAGTCTATAAATATCAATTAAATTAGGTTGATTGATAGTGCTATTCGGATCTTATTTATCTTTACTGATTTTTTGCCTGTTTGCTCCATCCATTACTGATAAATGGTGGTAAAGTATTCAAGTATAATAGTACATGTGTCTATTTCTTCTTGTGTTCCTCTTGGACCACAAGGAGTTCTTGGATCCTTGCATTCTCACTCCGAGATCTTAGTGGAATGCATCGAAGGAATGACCAGAAAAGTGTTGAGACTCCTTTAAGACTGTGACCTCAAGGATTTTATTTTTTCCCTCATATTAATCCATTCTCAACTTTCAGCAATTCATCAGAATTACCATAAACGTTTTAGCAATTTGTATCTCCAGCAGCTTTTTGTCTAGATAAACAGACTTCGGTTTCTGTGTCTCTCTGTGTGTGCCTTTTTTTCTAGATTTTCAGATGTTGTTTTGCTCTCAGACTTCAGTTCTCTGTACTTTCCAAAAGTCATTAATTTTTAGTTTTTCCAGATTTTTCTTGTAAGAATATAAGTGGTGACTTCCAAGGTGTTCACATGTTGGATTTGAAACCAGAAGTCCTTCCTCTAAATATACTTTTATGTATGAACTTCCAAATATTTTTAGTGTTGTACAAAGTACCTATATCACTTCAAAGACTTACAATAGGTTTTACATATATAAATGTGCTGCACGAAACTTTATGCTTGACTCTAGCAACTTTCTCTAACCAAAGAGAGAAAGAATAAGAGAGAAAGGCAGAGACAAAGACAGATTAAAAACAAAAAACAAAAAACACAAAGACTCAAAAAATATTGATATGTTTGCTATTTATGGTATAGAATAATGTTAAATATTCCTTTTAGAATTATAAAATATTATAATTGAGAAATGATCAAAGATAACCTAATCCAACCACCTTCTTTTTAAAAAATTAAACTTGAACCCATAGATGTCTGTGTCTTTACTATAATCTGCAATATCTTAGAAACTAATTTATTAAATTAACCCTGGTGACAATTAATTAATACACCTCTAAACAATGAACAGGTATATTTACCCCAACTTTACCTTTACAGCAAGTACCAAACACTACACTTACAAACTCTGTAGAAAAATCTTTTATCCCTTCCAGATATTATCATTATTATGACATGTTTTCAAGCAGCATTTCAAGTAGTGTAATTAATCAGAAACCACACACACATAAAATGGTTAACAGTGGAAGTCTTAGAATTCTTAAGTAAATGTGTGGGAAATCATAGCAAATTTTAGAATGTTTTGGGTTCTGAAATCCTGTTATACTTGGTCTCAAGCTGTGCCTTGCAAGTGCCTGCTTTTCATAGTGAGTAATACACAGCAGGAAAACTAGCCAAGGAAGAATTTAATAAGCAAAAATGGCCTAGCATTTAAGGAGGTTGTTCTGCAAGCATTACAATCACTGCTTCTACTCCAGGTTTTCATTTTATTCTCAGGTTTTTAAACATTTGTTAAATGACAATTGAGCCTTTGATGACTGATTTTCAACCAATCAGAAAGTGCATAGCTTTAGCCTTTAAACCAAGCCTTTTTACATACCCTCCTCAGCTATTTGCCTTAGTTGATAGTATAAACAATAGAAATTCACATTAATCTACACTGTGACAAATGGCTTTGGATAGTAGCAATTTTTTTTGTCTGCTTAACAGTTTATTTTATGATTACAAATACATACCTTTCTTTGACCTACCCTCTATCATATTTGAAAGGATTTATTGTAGAAAAAGAAAAATAACTGTCACCTTTATGCCTACAAGATACACCAGAGAAGATATTTCTTATTTTGACACATTTTATGTTACAAGTAATAAAACAATTTGTAGTTTTGGGAAAATTTAGAAATCTGATATTTTAAAATCTAGAAATTTCTGTTTTTGAAAAGGTAACACTTTAAGTAAATTAAGAGAAATTATATACATAAAATATCAAAGACAAATGAAACATCTAAAAAAAAAAAGAAAACATCAATAAGGATTGTTGAGCCATGATAAAGTTGAAAGAAGAATATGGAATTCTGAGTTAAAGAATAACAATTCTTTCCAATCAGGGAACAATGGAAAAACAAGAAAAGTTATGAAAAGTGCATATAAAAGTTCAAAAGTCTCTAAGTGAACAAAGAAACAAATAACAAGACCACCTAGTGTCATGAATGTTAGGAATAAATTTAAATCAGGTTGAGTTCAACTGCAATTCTGCTTTGATTTCTTGCTGTGAAATCTCTGCCAGTTGGAGGTCTAGTCTTTCTATGTGAATACCTTCTTTAATGGGAACCTCTCTAGTAATTAAACATTAAAAAAGACCCAGAAAAACAAACAAACAAACAAAAAAAACAGTAGAGACTCTGAGACATGAACAGCTTTCTGCAAAAATACAGTTAAACAAAACAAATTAGAAATTGTTAATTGAATAGCCAGAAAAAAATTGTTTAAATTACTCTCAAATTATCATACAAATAAATGCTATGTCCAGAGCTATTCACCTAGAAGTTTCATTAAATATTTGAGAAACAGAGTATTTGTATCTTTCAACTGCCACAGAGATGGAATTGATCATCTATGTTTTCATGATTCCCAGCAAGTACATCTCTGCTACTAAAATTTAAAAAAGATATAAACACAAACACACACATACACCTTACTTCCCTTCAATTACTACCAGTTCCTTTAATCAACCTATAAATTCAACTACCTATAGTCCCCAGTCAGAATCTAATTAACTTGGAACAATGAGAACAAGAGAGAGTTATTCCCATCACAGACTTATTTGCAAAAGAGATGTTCCCACATGGGCAACACTTTGCAGAGTTCTCTATGTTGATTAGCAGCAGAAGCTTATTCATATGTGTCCCCAAAAGTAGCAGAACAAATGGACTATGTAAAGAAGCTTCATTATAATATAGTAAAGTATTACAATGCTGCATCAATTATTACACAGTTAGTTCTAACAGTTTTTTTGATGAAATCTTTAGGGTTTTCTATATATAATAACATGTCATCTGCAAACAGAGACTATTTTACTTCTTCCTTTTCAACTCAGATGCCTCTTTTTCTGGCTTAATTGTTCTGGCTAGGCCTTCTGGTACTACATTGACTAGAAATGGCAGGAGTGGGCTTTCTTTTCTTATTCCTGATCTTAGAGGGAAAGCTTTTAGTTTTTCACTGCTGAGTATGATGTCAGCTTTGGGCTTGTCATATGTGGCTTTTATTATGTCTTGGTAGATTCCATCCATAGTTAATGTGTTGACATTTTTTATCATGAAAGAATGTTGAATGCTGTCACATATTTTTCTGTATCTGTTGAAATTATCGTATGATTTTTTGTTTCATTCTATTTATATGGTATATTATATTTATTGTTATGCATATACTGAATCATCCTTGCATCCCAGGAATGAACCCCACTTGATCGTGGTGTACAATCCTTTTAATATGCTGTTAAATTTGGTGTGTTATTTTACTGAGAATTTTTACATCTACATTCATCAAGAATATTGGTGTATCATTTTCTTGTAGTATTCATATCTGCCTTTGATATCAGGGTATGGCTGGCCTCATAAGATGAGTTTGGAGTGTTTCCTCCTCTTCAGTTTTTTGGAAAAGTTTGAGAAGGATTAGTATTAAGTCTTTAAATGTTGGGTAGAATTCACCAGCGAAGACATCTGGACCTGTATTTTCTTTGCTGGGAGGTTCTTTATGATTGATTCAATATCCTTACTGGCAATTGGTTCAGAATTTCTATTTCTTCATGTTTCAGTATTGATAGCTTGTATGTTTCTAGAAATTTATTCATTTCTTCCAGGTTATTTAATTTTGGATGTACAGCTGTTCATAGTAATTTATTATGATCCTTAGTATTTTGTGTTACCAGTAGTAATTTCTCTTCTTTCGTTTCAATTTTCTGTCTTCTCTCTTTTTTCATTTCAGTCTAGCTAATCATTTATCAATTTTGTTTATCTTTTCAAGAAACCAGCTTTTAGTATCATTGATCTTTTCTTTTTGATCTTTTTCTAAATTGTTCTGGTCTCTATTTAATTCTGCCCTGATCTTTGGTATTTCCTTTTTCTACTAACTCAGGGCTTAGTTTGTTCTTTTTCTAGTTCCTTGCAATGTAAAGGTTTTTTTTTAGATAGATTTTTCTTCCTTCCTTCCTACCTTCCTTCCTTCCTTCCTTCTTTCCTTCCTTCCTTCCTTTCTCTTTTCTTTCATTATTAATTTTTTTTTAATGTAGGCATTTGTTGCGTTATAAACGCCCCTCTTAGAACTGCTTTTGGTGCATCCCATAAGTTTTGGTATTTGTTTCCATTTTAATTTACTTCAAGATTTGATTTGCTTGTTGATTTTTTTTTATTGACTCATAGATTGTTCAGGAGCCCACCTTGGTGGGCATCTTTATGACCATTATATTGAACACTAGGAGGTAAACCACTTGATTTTATTAAGATTGGTTTCTGGACAAGCAAACTAAATGGTTTGCTTTTTCATTTGGAACATATTCCTTTGTTTCTTTATTTTCCTTGACTTTCTGTGTTGGTTTCTAAATATTACATAAAACAGATACCTCTCCTGGTTTTGACAAGAGCGGTCTTGTGTAGAAGATAACCTTGTCAATCAGCCTGGCCCAAGCTGCTGATTGCCTCTCAACCCTTTGTAATTGTCCAAGCTGTCATCTTTGTTCTTAGTGGTTCCCAGTCGTTGAGGGTGTGCCAAGACCTGTCAGTGTTCTAAAGGTGTGGGAATGCATATATACTTGCCCAGATTCCTAGAGGACTACTAACTGACTGCTCATTCAGCTCCCCAATGGTGGATAATTGGAAGCCCAACTTTCAGGTAGTAGCTGAGAAGGCCAGGATGTTAGATATGCAGTCTAGCTCTCCTCAGGGAGAAACCAGAAGCTGAGTGTCTTTGTTTACTCTGTGCTGAGCCAGAAGGAATGGTCACTGGGAGTGCTTGTGCACTCATATAGAACCACCTTTTTGTTTTGTGTGGTGCCAGGGGTCCTATGAGTGCCAAGTTCCATCAGTTTCCAGAGCTAGGTCATTCCGGAACCAGTGCTTGTGTGGCAGTCATAACAGTTGGGGTACTAAATGTGTGATCAAACTCCTTCCAGGGAGAAGCGAGGCAATGATTTTACTATGGGGACAGCAGCAGAGGAGAGAACAGCAGAGGATGTGCCCACCAGCTCTGTCAGGCTCCTACGAGGATCCCAGGCAGTTCCCGCTGTGGGCTAATTAGAAGTGAGGATCCCTTCCAGGGAGAACCTGGGAGATGTGCATGTTTGCCTGCTCCCTCTTTGCTGAGTCCAAGGGTGATAGCTGCAGGAAATGCTTGCCAGTCATTTAAAAATTACTTTTTTTTTAAATTTAATATGGTCCTTTGAGACTTGTGAATGACAAGTCCTGTTGGCTATCAGAGCTAGGTGATTTGAAAGCCCATCCCACAAGGGGCAGCTGCAAAAGTTGGTGAGCTATATGTGTGGATAAGCTCCTTTCAGGGAGTATCTAGAGACTTGGTTTCAATTGTTGAATTGTGCCAGAGGGAATATATGGGGAAATTGCCCACTGGCTTATTTGGACTCCTAGGATCATAGTCAGCATCTAGATTGCAGGCTGATTAGGAGCTAGACTCCTGGGCAGCAGCGGGGGAAGTATGTTGTCCCACCTCTTCCAGTGGGAAACTGAAAGATGGGCCTTTCTGTCTGCTCCCTCTGTGCTGAGTTTTGGGGGGATAGCCACAGCTAGTGCTTCCACACCCAGTAACAACTGCTTTTCTGTTTGTTATAGTCCTGCGAGATTCATGAATACAAGCCCCCTTGGCTACCAGAGCTAGGTGATTTGGGGGCCTAGCCCTTTGGTGGCAGCCATAAAAGTTGGGGTGCTAAATGTATTGAGAAGTTACTTCCAGAGGATGCTGGCTACTTGGGTTTTATTGTTGGAGGAAGCTGGAGGGAGAAGGTTGGGGAAGTGCCCATCAACGCTTTAGGGATCTAGAGAGAATTGCAGTCAGAACCCAAATGTGTGCTCGTGGGAAGCCAAACCCTCAGACAGCATCTTTTAAAGTACACAGTCAAACCTCTTCCAGGGAAAAACTGGATGACAGGCATTTTTACCTGCTCCTGCTGTGCTGAGCCCAGGGACGATAGCTGAGTTGGGTGTCCATGTTCTCATTAACAATTGCTCCTTTGGTTTTTATGTTCCTGTGGGGACTGTGAACAGAAGCCCTGCTGGCTGTGAGAGCCAGGTGATGTGGGGGCTTATCCCTCAGGTGACAGCTTTAAAGTGGGGACACTGCATGAGTGGTTCAAACCTTTTGCTCCTCTGAGAGAAGCTGGGAGTTGGGTGCTCCCTTCCAATTGCATGGTGCAGTGCCAGCATTTGTAGAGAGTGTATGTATCTCAGCTTTTCCTACCCATTTCGATATGGGTCTGTTGCCAATATGTAGGAGACACTCAGCTAGTTTTTGGATTTCTGTCAGAGGGAATCGCTTCAGCTGTAGCTGTATATTTGATGTGTTCATGGAAGAGGGACCTTTAGAAGCCTCCTTTGTTGTTATCTTCCAGATATAATAAATCTTAAAGAAGTGTCTGGAAGAGGTCATGAGGGACAGTCAGTTTCAAAAAAGTATCATTCGGGTACTCTGAGGGGAAACTGTATACTCGTGGTAGTGGTACAACTTTCCCAACAATGACATTTTTGTGTATGTTTCACGCTGAGGGAATTTTTTAACAAGAGACCCAATGCATGCTTTTTAAGCCTATTTTCTTGGGTTTAAAAGATAAAGAGCCTCAAGGTAAGCAAATTATTGCCATCTAACCTTGGGCTTAAAAATAAATGCTTTCATAATTGTGACAGCTTGCTCAATTCTGGTGCTAGTGTAGCCTCAGTAACAAATAGAGATTTAAATGTGCTGTTTGGGCCATTGGTGCCTGTTGCCATTAAAGTAAGGAACAGGGTTCCACATGTCCCCTCAGTTTGACATCCTTATGGGTGGCATGTGCTAAGATAAAAAAATGAATTCCATTTCACATGTTAGCTAACTTCTGATGTAGATAGAAGCAAGTTATATGAGAGACTTATAGAGATCACAGTTTAGGAATAAAAATAAACAACTAAACATGCAATCTAAAGGAAAGGCATTAAAATAGAATATGCATTTTTTAGGTGAGCAAACATATATACTAATGACATTAAGGAAAGTAACAAACTTCAGACTCACGTTTTGCTGATTATCTGTTAATAGCTTATATTTCCTGAAAGATATCCTGATAGCGAATTAAAGGGGGTTCATTTGCCTGCACACTTCAAAGCCAAATGAGACAGAAACAGGAGTTTGCAGCAATGAAAGTAAAGGTTTATTTAAGGATTGGTGCCAAGCCCAGAGACACAAGTGAGCTAGTGCTCAAAGACCTGGCTGCCCCATGGACTCTAGAGCACAGGTTATAGAGGGGGAACATCGCTAGTCATGGTAGCTAAGGGAACTGGGGTTGTGGGCTCTCCTGATTGGTCAGGGCCAAGCTAGGAAGCAGTGATCACTGCATCATGTCCCGAATGTCAGTCATGGCATCATTCTAGCTGGTTTCTAAGGGATGTGGATGTTAAAGTGATTCTACCTCCACGGGTCTGGAGCTGAAACACAACTGAGGTCAAGGTGTTATCTTCAGTTTGACTGAAGCTCTGTTTCTGTGCTCTATTTCTTTGTTCCTAACACTCTTTGTTGCTGACTGGAGTCTGAAGTCCTAATGGCTTAATGATTAAGGGTGTGGTCCTGCAGTGTATTTAAAGGTGGAAAGATAAGAAGAGAAAAAAAGCAAGTGAGTTATGGTGCTATTAGAATAGAGAAGGCCAGTTTGAATTGAGTAGAATGAAAAAAAAAATAGAAAAAGTGATTTTAGAGCAGTGACATTTTTGCATGGTTATAATCCCTCAATGAGTTTTCACAGTTTCCAGAGGGTACATTTGTTCCCCTGGCTCCCTGGGTCCTGCACTTGCATGGAGCGGGGGACGCTGCTCATTGCCCTGGGCCAAGGCCAGGCTCCCTTCCTGCTCCACTCCTGCAAATCCACACAGGGGTTACTGCTCCTCTTCAGACTGTCTTACTAGTTTCTCAGCTTTGTTTTAACAAATGCATCAATTGCAAACCAAAATATATTTTTGTGAGAATACAAAAAAAGCTAGGAGAGGGCCTAATATCCTTATAGGTACTTCTCAAAATAATAAGTACGCCTCTTAAGCAAGGAAAATACTTAAAAAAAAATAGAACAATAGTGAAGAAAAACTAAGTTGTAGGACTAACACTATCCATCTTACCAAGAGTGTGGTACTGGCAAAAACATAAACAACTACATCGACGGGACATAATGAGAGCCCAGAAATAGATCCATATATAGTCAACTTATAGTCGGTAGTCACATAGCCAGAATATGGTCGGTAATCAAGTAGCCAAAGCCTGCTGCTGAGGGGAAGCATCCTTGAATCATATTTTGCCACCAATAAGAAGCAAAAATGGTTGGAGCAATAACTGCAAATGAGATGTAATCAGATATAGGAAAGGTCCCCCAAACCGCACCTGTGCACCAGTTAGAGTGGTCTTCTGGGTGACCTGCCCTAATTAGCATACTAAATATCACACCCACCAGCACCATGGCAGATACCAAGTGGCCCAAATAAGACTAAACAGAGGGTGGCAACTGAATTCTCGGAACCCCGCCCCCATTCCAGCAAAACTCATGAATATTCCTCCCCTCAATCGAAGTTAACCCAGCTCCAAAAGCCAAGGGCCCATAAAAAACGCCCTGCCCATAGACCTCAGGAGCCACATCCACCCTCTTTTGGAGTACACTCCCTTGGTGCCTCAGGCTTTTGCTTTAATAAACCTTTCTGTCTGCAAACTGTTTTGGCCCACTCTCTTGATTTCTGTCCTGAGAGGGGCAAGGACCCCTCTGCCAGTAACAAATGGATCTTTGACAACGGAGCAAAGGCAGGACAATGCAGCAGAGATCGATTTTTCAACAAATGGTACAGGTCCAACTGAACATCCACATTAAAAAAAGAAGAATCCAGACACAGATCTTACATCCTTCACAAACATTAACTATATAAATCATAGACCTGAAGGGTTGGAACATGCCTCTTCCGCTAAGGATTACTTTGAACAGATTCTTTTGAGAAACAGCAGAAACCGGAGAAGCTCTGAAAAGAGAGTAGAAGTTACTCTTTTCTAAGGGAAATTTTTATTTGTAATGGAAATCATCATTTGAAAAGGTGTCTCCCTCTCTGTACAAGGAAGAGAGGATGACTAAATCACAAGAGACTCTTAAATTGGAGAAGGCACTAACTGAAATCGGCGTTTTAGTCCTTACTTTTGTTTACCATACTTTTCCTGGCCACCTCCATAATGGTCTTCCCACACCCTTCTTTCTCTGGATTAGCTGAAGCTGGTGTTAAAGCCAGAATTCTAAGCCACCTCTGAGAGACACTTATTTTCTCTGTGTAGCTTCCATGTATTTATGAAATATACTTTTTAAAATTCTGCTTATTTTTTTCTTGTTTATCTTTGTTACGGGGACAGAGTCAAGACTTTAGGAGGATAGAGGGAAATTTATTTTTTCTCCCCTACATAAGTAAATGTACAACCCAAAAGTTTAAAATTCCTAGAAAAAATAATATAGGAGAAAAACTAGATGACCTGGGGTATTGAGATGAGTTTTTAAATAAAACACTAAAAGCATGATTCATGAAAGAAAGAATTAATAAGCTGGACTGCATTAAAATCAATAACTCATGCTTTGTGAAAGATAGTATCAAAAGAATGAAAAGACAAGCCATAGAGAAAGAGAATATATTTGCAAAAGACACATCTGATAAAAGACTATTATCCAAAATATACAAAGAGCTCTTAAAACTCAAGAATCAGAAAACAAACAATCCAATTGAAACATGGGCCAAAGACTTTTACAGACACACCAAGAAGACATATAAATGGCAAATAAGCAAATGAAAAGATGTTCCACATCATATGCCATCAGGGAAATGCAAATTAAAACAAGAAGATACCACTACACACCTATTAGATTGGCCAAAATCTGGAACACTGGCACCACCAAATGCTTCCATGTGGAGCAATATGAATACTCATTCAGTGCTGGTGGAAATGAAAAATGGTACAGCCACTTTGGAAGACAGTTTGGCAGTTTCTTACAAAACTAAACATACATTTTTCCATATGATACAGCAATTGTGACCCTTGGTGTTTACACAGAAGAGTTGAAAATATGTTCATACAAACCCCTGCACAGGTATTTATACTAGCTTTATTCATAATTGCCCAAACTTGGAGGCAACCAAGATGTCCTTCAGTGGGTGAATGGCTAAGTAAACTGTGATACATTCAGACAATGGAATATTAGTCAGCACTAAAAAGAAATGTGCTATTAGCAATGAATAGACATAAAGGAAGCTTATGTGCATATTAGGTGCATAACAGAAAGAAGCCAATCTGAAAAGGCTATAAACTGTATGATTTAAAGTATATGATGTTCTGGGAAAGGCAAAACTATGAAGATAATAAAAAGATCAGTGGTTACCAAGGTTAGCGGAAAGGAGGGATGAATAGATGGAGTGAAGTAGATTTTTAGGGCAGTGAAAATACCCTGTATGACACCATAATGACAGATACGTGTCATTATACATTTTTCCAAACCTGTAGAATGTACAACATCAAGAGTGAACCGTGGACAGGCCGAGTGGCACGTTGGTTAAGAGCTGGCTTGGGAGCTCTGAGCAACAAGGCTGCAGTTCGGATTCCACAACGAGGGCCAGTGACACTTGCCCTCTACAGCTATGATGAAAAACATCTTGACCTGGAGCTGGGCTGCTGTGATTCACCGGTGATGGCATAGGCAGCAGCAGGGCTGCAGTGGGCAGCCATAAGCTACCATGTGTAGCTGGCAGCCAGCGTGAGTGGCCAGCAGCCCGTGCGAGCTGCTGGGAGCCGCTGTGAGCAGCCGACCAATGACGGGTGCCTCACCCAGGAAGAGCGCAATGATAATACCAACATGGGCCAGTGAAGGGACGTCCTCCATAACTAGACTGAAGAACAAAAATGGCAATTTGTCTACCTGTCTGTTCCCCTTCCCCGATTCCCTAACGCTGTTCCCCTCCCCCCAATTCCCCAATAAAATCTTAAAAAAAAAAAAAGTGAACCGTAATGTACATGATGGACTTTGGGTGGCAATGATGTGTCCGTGTAGGTTCATCATTTGTAACAAATGCACCCCTCTGGTGGGGGATATTGATAATGGGGAGGTTGTGCATGTGTGAAGGGGGAGGACGTATATAGGAAATATTTGTATCTTCCTCTTAATTTTGCTGTGAACTTAAAACTGCTCTAAAAATTAGGTCTTTTAAAAAATTAATGTTTTCAAATTCAGCTAATCAATAAAATTCTATTACTATTGGTTGTCTCAAGGGAAGGGAACAGGGTGTTGGGAAACAAGAGAGGAAGGGAATCACTGTTCACTTTTATGAAAAGGTATTTTTGTACCTTTTGAATTTTATTACATGTCACTTATTCAAAATAATATAAGCATAATAATTTTTAAAATTAAATACACCATCATTCATTTGGAAAAATGAATATTTCATAACAAAAATTCACTCTATTCATTGACTAAGAAAGTCCCCCTGATATAGATTATTAACCTTGGTAAAATGATTCTGTTAAGATAATACCCAGCATGATGTATAACCTTCTTTCCTTCTCTCTGTAGCTACTGCCTAACAGAGTCTGGAGGCACTTTGAGAAAGTTTTCACATCCTTTCTTGATAGTTATGGGGTAGCTAGTAGAACTGTAAAAATGGTGGCCAAATCTCACATGGTATTACCACATACTTACATTGCCAACATGCCTTTAAAATTATTATTTTTTACTTCTATTCTATATAGAAAGGCTCAGATGAAACATGTTTTTTTTGTCGTTTTTGTTTTTTTAAAGAAACAATAATTCAGAGTCCTCTGACAAAATAAGGTCTTTGGTAGCAGAATTGGAAGAAGGCAGACTCAACGATAAATACAGGCCACAGACTGACAGTGAAGACATTCTCTTTCATAACCTTTTGTTTTTAAATAGAATCTCAGCAATTACATGGTAAACCTGTAAGAGCAAGAAAGCCATTACAGTAAATTTAGGAAAGAATAAATGCTTGGAAGATTATATTCACCAAATTAGATTTCCATATAATTGATGCAAATTATATGCAAGGCAAATTTATAAGTGACAACTGGCATTCTTTTCTCCAAATTTATATTACTCCAAAATTACATGGTTGATAAACATTTTATATTAGCCCTAACCTTTGTATGAATAAAGTGCATCTCAAATGTTGTACACTTGCTGTGCCTAACTTTGTGAGTAATTTTTTATTTATATTAATGTAGTTTTTAGCCGTGATTGGTGTGGTTTAATTAAAAAAACAACAACAAGTATTTACATTAAAAATGAAGAATTTTTTATAGACTATTTCCCAATAGAATATAAGAATTTTGGTGTTGTTCTCTTACTTTTATTATTGCTAGTTAATGAAAGGATGTTTTAAATAAGATTTGGAATCTTAAGAAGATTCTAAACATTTATCGATCTATGTAATACAAAATTTTCTGTGTAGCACAAAATCTCTAATTAGAAAAACATGTGTTCAAATGTACCCAATTTTAAAATGTAAGGTTAACATTGTTTCCTTGTGGCTTCATATTCGAATAAGAACACCTACTGCAATGTCACACAGCAGGTTCTATGCTATAAAACAGCAAGTCTGAAACTGCAAAACCATCTGTAACACTGCAGTCAAGAAGGAATAAGAAGATAACCTATAACACCTATGGGAAGTGCTGGGTCAGAGTTAGAGAGACCTCTCTACTAGCATTGGCTCACATGGACCTGTTATGAAGGCCTAAAACTAAAGAGAAGAAATAGATGATACTACAGTTATTGATGTCATGATATTTCTAGCTTCTTTTTTCTCACTCACAGCTCCTCCCCCTGTCATAAACAAACCTTACAGAACTCAAGTAAGAGTTTAACCCTATCTCTACTGGGAAACTAAACTCTCAAGGTACAGATCAGACAGTAGGATTCCCAGAGATGGTCCACCCCTGCTGCTTCCCTACATGTGCTCTAAGTTCCTAGAAAAATCCATAAAACAGTTTATGCAGGTTAACCCAGAGGCCATGGCATAAATGCATCTCTGGATTATCAGAGACTTGACATCATTGGTAGCTTTTGTTTACCCATGACAAAAATAACAGAAATAAAAGCATACTCAAATTTAGGTAAATTTTTAAAAATTCTAATAGGCCTGTAACAACAGTCTAATACTGGTGCCTTATTTCCTGGAAAGGAGGTCAGAATTGTGTTTTCTTTCATCCTTAAATTTCTAGAAGAGGCAAACAGGAAAATCAATTCTAATGTCATAGCTAAAGACTATTTCTGAGGCTTCATCTAGTAGGGATGAAATATGATTACCAACAAATACATCAGACTAGTTCTTATTCATATTGTGAAATACAAAGTCAATCCAAACATTTTTGTGCATGTGTGTGTGTGTGTGTGTCTGTGTGTGTCTGTGTGTGTCTGTGTGATTTATTTAATGCTACTCTAGAGACTTTGAACAGAATAAGCTTTGTCACTGGAGAATCTCCATCCCAAGGGAGAGAAGTTGTTGCAAAATTGCATTCAGGATTGTAATACTGTAGCAACTACATCATTACCTGAAGATGGCACTTGTCCTAAAATACTTCCTGCTTGTGGGCCTTCTGAGGGTCATGAGAGCATCACATCCTATGCATTGTGAATGTACTTCCCATGTCTAGGTCTCAAAATAGCCATGGGGAGATTTTCAGATATTAGCGAGGTTACCAGTCACTTCTCTCTCTTGCTCTCTCTGGCTCTGTCTCTCCCTAATTCTCTCTCTCCCTCTGTCTCTGTCTGCCTGTCTCTCTCTATCATTGCTTCTTTTAAGTTGGAGACCTCTGACTACACTACTCTCAAAAATTGATAGAAACTTCCCATCTTCAACTGTTTCTTGTGGCAATAGGTAAGATTAATTAGTAGTAACAGGAAATACTGCATCCAATGACTTCAATTACTGGGTGATACTCTGTCAAATGTGTGTTCTCCATTTCCATCTCTTTTGAGGAATGCATATAATAAAGCCCATTGTGTGTCCACTCAAATCATATGTTGCTAGAACATATGTTATATTCTACCTTATAGTTCACGTGTATTAACTATCGAATCTGTGTTGTTGTCATAAAGCCTAAGTAATGCATAGCCTGGGCCATGAGAATACAAGCGGCTCCTAGCAGGTAAAATTTATTTTTACTTTGGCAGTTGTGAGAGTGAAGGAGGCGTGCTAGACTCCTTCTGTTCTAAGCAGCATCCACATCATCAGTCTTGACAGTGAAGAAGGTGCACACTTTCTATGATTTCCTAGTATGTATTTCCCTAAATGTTTCATGGGAGAGTTCCTGGGGCTCAGGCCACACTTAGAATCTCTTGACCAGGCAAGCCTGGACAGAGCTCTTCCTGCAGACTTCAGGGTCAGGGGAGAAATAATAAAAGCAAAGGGTAGTTAATGTTTAAAATTGCTACTCAACCCTGAACACCAGACTTCCCTTTCCTAACACCTGATAGATTGAGCAAAAAGGAGTTCAAAACCACAATATGTCCATGTTGTAAAACTCAGGAATATATCATTTAGAGTGTGGAGGCTACCCAATGGTTCTATCATGAACTAACTCATGTGCAATTGCAAGTGCTGCTTTTAGAAGTTTCCTGATAATGTTTACTCTGAAGGACCATAAATCTAGCCTGTATGTAGAATGACAGATAATAATGAGCCTGCAGGAACTCTAGAGAGTTTACTGAATAAACAGCCATTTGGAATCTCTTATCAGCTTATGTCTACACACAACTAAATCCAAAAGTAAAAGGTGGAAGAATGAAGACAACAGAATCATTTCTGCTTTGCAAGCTCAGAGTAATATTGTAGAAACAGTGGAGCCTTTGGGGAAAAAAGGATCACAGAATGTGTCATCCATCACCATCTCTCTCTGAACAAAAGGGTTTGTGAATTAAATAATAGAATAGTACATGTTCTTGTTGCTAAGAAAATGTATGAGAAATAGAAGGATTCAGATATTGCAAATCTTAATTGCAACATGACTTAAATTTTTATGTTAGCTTCAGTTTTCTGCCTGTAATTTCATCTGCCATAGACCAGTAAGAAATATTGACTAATCTCTGTGATGACCAATGAAATTCATGATCTCATCAGCTTCTTTTTTTTCCCACAATAATTATGAAAATAGAACAATCTGCTGACCTTAGTATAACAATTACTATGTGCTTATAATAGCTATTCATATACTTTTTAGCACAGAATTTTGTAAAATATGTTTAAACATAACTAGTTTCCTAAATATCATTTTATATAGTAGAACAAAAAAAATCTAAAAGAATGAAATATGACTATTAAAAGTCTTCAAAGCCTTAGAAAATATAAATATGAACTAAAATAAGATGGTGCTAATTCACTTGTATTTCTTACAGATATTGTCCAAGAGCAAACATTTTCAGCTATCTAGGATATTCTAGAGAGTAAAAGATGTGATTTCCTGGGGAGAAACCAACTCTACCCTCTAAATGTTGGAGCTCTAACATTACCTGGTAGCCAGACAGTTCCAGGATGCCCAATGGGGAAAGTGGGTCAAGTACATTATTGAGTACATTTTAATTTGTATATGTTTGTAGTTCCTCTCACCCATTTTCTCAATTATTTTAATGTGTTTAAATTTGCACAATTCCAAAGTTCTTCCAGAAGTGGGACATTATGCATTGTGAAAGAGAACAATCACAGAATATACCTAAGACCCAAACATCCTGATTCCAGTATCATCACAAACAATGCTTTACAGGACAGAAATAGAATTGGCATCTGACTAGAGGTCAGAACATCTGGGATCTATCATTAATCCCAGTAACCCAACTAATGACCTTGGTGAAATCTCTTAATCTTGGTTTTAGCACTTAATCTGTAGTGGATAGATTACATAGAATAATCTTTCAGTTGGTCATTTATTGTTTTGGGTTGTCCACATTTTAATACCTTGATAATAAGAATTATGTCTTTTTGAGGAAGGAAACCTGCACCCATTATCATTTCATGTGGTTTTGGCAGGAGCAGTACTAACACCCTCTAACTCTCAGCACCTTCCTACCTAGTGGTAGACACAGAGCTCAGGCCTAGCCAATCAGCACCTTCCATTCCATGGGCTGAAGCAATTATTACAAGGATGGACACTGGACTCAAGCCAGCCCAGTGAGAGTCAATCTCAAAACTTTGCTTACATTATTTAAAATAAAATACTTACTTTCTGTAGGATTGTTAGATAATAGAATATTAAAACAAAACTTTGGTTGCCATATCTAACTTTTCATGGGTGAACTAACTTGACCAGAAGGAGATGAAAATTAAAAGAAATATTCTGATGCTTTTATTTGAGATCCTGAATCCAGATGAATTGAAACTAGCTATATCCATCACTATGAACTCTGGAATTACATAAACCTCAAAAGTCCAATTTAAAAGAATGTAAATTAGTATGTTATCATTTGTAATTGTAATAACCCTAAAAAACAGGATCTTGAGTAGAAATATAAGCACAGAATTTATATTATTTATATAATCTGGATAAATCAATTCCATTGCTATACTTTGCTTAGCTCTTTGACAAAAATATATTACTACTAACTCACAAATCATATATTTCATCAAAGTGCTATATGATAGACATGAAGTTCTGTCCACATTCTAAATCTATACATGTTAAATTGATTTTATTTATGCATCTTTGTGTGTTTGACTTTGCAATAAAGTACCTTATCTGGGTCATTCCACTCTTTAGGTCAAGTCAGTAACTGTCCTAATATAATGAGGTTTCTAATATCAGTTTTCCAGATAACTAATAGAACTTAGGACTTTCCTTCTAATTTTTAATTTACTTTCAAAATTAACTCATGCAAATTATTCTCACTTTTTATAAATATTTGGTCTTATTCTTTGTTGGAGATCCTTTATGCATTCAAGCAATTAATCCTTGTGTATCAATTTTCTCAAAACCAAGTTCAAGATCCATTAATACATCCTCCAAGAACTCAAGCTCTCATAGAAACAAAGAATCATGAATTATTATTTTTCATTGCTTTTAGATTGGCTAAATATAAACAGGTTCCTAAGATGAAGAGATAGAACTTGAATGAAATAAAAATAGAAAAAATAGAACAGTTGGATAGATGGAAGGTTAAAGACAATAAGAAAAGTACATAGGCATTTCTGTAGGAAGTAAATAGAAGATTCAAAGAGGGAAAAATCAAAGAATGCCTCATTGGCATTGAGGGCCAAATTGAAATCAGCTATCCAGTGTATCTTAAATATACTCAACACCTTAGTTACTAGGTTATATAATGTGTATATAACCTATACACATAAGAGTAGAACAAATTGCAATAGTTAAGCCTTCTATATTGAGGAGTCCTCTCTTAGGGGATGAGACATGGGTCCCTACATAAGGGAAGCCATATGATGATACTCAACAACTGAGTACATGGTCTGCCATAGAAAAATAGCTCCAAATTAATTCGACCAACCAAATTATTTTGGGAAAATCTAAAAGAGAAACTAAAAGTATAAGGTCATAAGTAAAAGAAGCTAAAATGAAAGATATCAGAGAGATGCCACAAGCTAAAACAATGCAGGCATAAAGAAATAATCTTAATGGTAGAATAAAGGGCTTTGGCATAAGCCCGGAGGGAAGTCACTCCTTCACTCCATCTGAACCAGCTCATTATTCCAAAGATCAGGAGGCCCAGTTACAGAAGCAACAACAGCAGTGCCAGTAAATTCTATGGAAATAAGACACTAGATGTTATAAGGATTAAAACAGGCTCAGTAGATAAACCAGATAATCTCTATCCTATAAGAAGTTATGAGTGGTGTGGGTAACATGGGTTTCTTTATCTTGCAACCAGAAGTGCTAAACAGATATATCCAAGTGATAAAAGTAATAGGGCAACACGATTGGTTACATAATCACTTTTCTTATATACAAGTTTCTATGAGCATATAGCAAACTTATTGAAACACTTACCTCTTGAAAAGCACAGGACAGTTATAAGGGAAAGCTGTGAATGAATGCCAAGTTGTATTGTGATACTATGGTCTAGGCTTTTATCAGTGGAGATTATAAGAAGTAATGCAAATGTATACTGTATTTGATATAAAAATATTTTATGATACTTTTTGATATCATAAATACTCTTTGATATATCATCACTCAATGTAATTTATATGAGGCCCTACATAGAAATTAGAGTAAAGGAGACTACTCTATCTAGAAGAGCTTGTGTGGTCTTCCACTCTGATAAGATAGAAGTTCCCTCTAAGGGAGATTCTGCTAAGAGGGATGGTGAGAGCCTAAAGTAATATAAGTCAGAGTAATGACATTACCATTTATGATTTGCATGTTCTAGGTCTTCTCTTTTTTGTAGGCTTAGTTTATCAGGTCTATGTCTATTTTAATACCCTCATTTAAAGTATATTATTTATTATAAATAAATCTAATACATTTAGATACACAGGTGATAAGCAAATGTATGATAATTGATGATACCAAATGACTGCAGCCACATAAACATTGAATAGGGCATTTTTTTCCCTAGACAATACACAAATGTTTTTCAATAAACTGCTGCATTCTATAGGTTTCCTCCTTTGCCTTTTACTATATGCTATTACTAAATGCTATTAAGAGTAGCATTTCTATACTGATTTTTGCTTATGTTTAAAGTTGCATCAAAAGGGATATAGAAGAAATCTATTATCTAAAGATATAGTAATGCATAAAATATGACTAATAGTCATGGTTGAAACATGAAGTAAGCTTTAGCATTACTTGAAGCATTAGCATTACTTGAAACATGAGGCATTAGCCTTGTGATTATTTTCCCATGGCTTAATGTCTCCTTTTGTTGTCACAAACGCTTTTGTAGTAAGAATCAAGTAACACACCCTGTTGGTTTTAATATTTTCCTGTTTTTCCTTAAGTTGTGGATGGGAAATAGGTTTATTCATTCCACAGATATGTATGCAGCTTTCACCATGTATCAGGTAC
>NW_017732757.1:3439-7442 GCF_001890085.2 Hipposideros armiger | reverse complement strand
AATATAGAAAAATTACATAAAATGAAAATAGAACCAGTATAAACTCAACAAAAGAAGCCAATCATTACTAAGTTATGTTTTATCTCCCATACATTTTCCTATGTAAACCAAGAAATTCCAATTTTGTAAAAATGCTTCTTTTGAGCATTCAAGCATGGTGTTTTTACCTGGTGGTTACCTATAATAACACATAATGATATTGCAACTAGTTCATTTTCCTAAAAAAATAAAATTGAGTCCTCCAAAATATGGTCTCTTTTTAAACCTTTATCCTTAATACTTTTCATATTTTGTCCCAGGAAACATTTACTAGTTCCTACAATAAATAATAATAACTGCCATTTATGAAAAAAACTCTTAAAGTAGGTATAGAGGGAACATACCTCAAAACATTAAAGTCCATATGTAATAAACCCACAGCTAACCTCATGTTTAATGCTGAAAGCTTTTCTTCTAATATCAGAAACAAGACAACCATGCCTACTCTCACCACTTTTATTCAACATAATATTGGAAGTCCTAGCCACAGCAATTAGGCTCAAAAATAAATAAAAGTCATCCAAATTAAAAAGGAAATAGTAAAACTGTCAATATATGTGGATGACATGATATAATATACAGAAAACACTAAAGAACTCATCAGAAACCTGTATGAAATAATTAACAGACTCAGTATTATTGTTGGATACAAAATCAATATATAAAAGTTCATTACACTTTTATATACTATTAATAGATTATTAGAAAGAAAAAATTAAGAAAATCCCATTTATATTGCATCAAAAATAATAAGATATGTACAAATAAATTTAATCAAGGAGCTGAAAGAGCTGTACATGGGCAAACATAAGACATTGACAAAATAAACTGAGGACACAAATAAATGGAAAGGTATTCCATTTTCATGGATTNATACTTTACATCTTTCTAGTGAAAATAAAATGGGAAAAGGCCTCTGAACAATTTAAAATTTTGGATAAATTCATATTATCTTAGTAAAAAAAAGGTAAAGATGGAGATCAGGTTTTTTTTCTATCTACTATCAAAGAATTTTGCAACCAAAATTTTTTAAGTTCTAAATAAAATATACATTTGTTGTAATAATGCTATAATTTTTAGATTATTTTTAAGTTTGGATTCTAAACCATTATAACCAAATTCATATTGATGTTTTCCACAATTGAGAATTTTAATATATAATGGCTCTATTTTGTTTAGAAGTTAATGTCTTGTGACCCCCAAATTATCCAGAATCATCTAAACATAATTATATCACATTTCTAAAATTTGATGTGAAAGGAAAAAAATACAGTGGCCTTTACCTTACTTTATTTTTCAATTGAACATTTTTATGTGTTAAATCACTATACCATAAAAATGAAACTCCTCATTTTTTATCACCCTTTATGTGAAAGACAATTACAAACATATCAGCTTAAGGTGGAAATATTAAAATCATGTGATATTAGTTTTCTGGTCTGTGTAAAATACTCAGGAGATAGATGTTGTGCTATCATAGTCATTGCCACCATCAATAATAAATCACTAGCTGTCATTGTCTTCCCAAACCCCAGCTTGAACTGATGAATTAGATGAACATGTAATGCAAGACCAAAAGTGGAAACTGTTGCCATTTATCTACTTTCTTGATGTTCTGTTTTTCATTAAGTTTGATGCTCATATTGAGACTGGTTCCAATATATTGTGTTTGGTAAAAAGAGGAGATTAGAGTTTGTCCCAGATGCTGGATACAGAGAGAGAGAGAGAGAGAGAGAGAGAAATTATGGAGAATCAAAGTATTAATTTGGCTATATTGAACTGTAAAATGAAAATCATATATTTTCCTCCTCCAAAAGGAAGCTAAAATTCTATAAGGGCTATAAACAATCCATTCATTTTGCCAGTGACATGGGTTGATGAGAGCCTGCACTGCAGAAGTATTAAGAAAAACCTCAAATAGCAATTAATTAAGAATTTAATAGCAGCACTTTCTGTTGCAAAGCACACACCATACTTTCAAATTAAGTCTCAAGATAGTGCATGGAAACATTGTCACAGAGTACTGGCTTTGTAGACTAAAGCATCCACGCAGAACACAGAAAAATATTATTCTTATGCACGCCCATTCTGAAATCAAAGAGCTGAGTCATTTCCTGTAATTCTTTCAGTAGTATGTTTTATAATTTAACTTCTATACATTTCTCTAGAATCTCCAGCTCTTGTTTGTCTAAAGCAAATATTTTCCCCAATATTCAAAGAAATTATTTGGCAAACAGTATAAATCTAATAAAATTTGGATAGGATATTTTCTATTGTGTCAGAGATTTTTGTTTGAGGCTCCAATCCTCAGCACAATGGGTGATGAGTTTCTACATTTCTGGGCCACACCTCTTTAAGGTTTATTAAGAGGTATCAAAAACTGGCCGAGTAGTTAATTGGTTAAGAGTTGGCTTGGGAGCATGAGCTCTGAGCAGCAGGGCCAGTGGTTCGGATCTCATATGGGCCAGTGATGCTGTGCCTTCTACAGTTAAGATGGTGAACAACAGCTTGACCTGGAGCTGGGCTGCCAGGAGTCACCAGTGATGGTGTAGGCTGCAGTGGGACTACAGTGGGCTGCCGTAAGCTATTGTGAGCAGCCGGCAGCCGGCAGCCGGCATGAGCTGCCAAGAGCCTGCATGGTGGCTGTCCAATGGCCGGCGAGCAACTGCCTCACCCAGGAAAAGCGCAGTGATAATTCCCCTTTCCTGATACCTCAATGTTGTTCCCTCCCCCAATTCCCCAGTACAAATCTTTAAAAAAAAAGATAGTTAAGCTACCACAATTCATCACAATAAAAAAAGGCAGCGATTCACTGAGGAAAAAACAATTTTTTTTTTGAAGGAATGAATGTTAGTAGAAAAGACTGGGTCATACCCCCTCACCCTCTCCAAGCCAGGTAGAAGTAGCATCAAGGGAATCCCTTGAAGAGACTGTGATGGTGGTGTTGATGTAGGATTGGGTTGGGTTGGTTTTGGGAAGGAAGACCAGAATTTTCCTTCTATCTGGACACTTGCTACTCTGTAGAAACAGATCTAACCTGGCTATGACACCATCACTGAGCACAATGAACAAGTGTTTGGTAAACTTGACATCATCCTCTGCAGTTTGGGGCAGGACATGAAGATGTAGACTTAACTCCCCTTTGAAACTTCAAGGACAGCAGTTGACTATCGCTGCTCACTGCACAGGGCAGGGAAAGAGGGGAGTGATGAATGTGGCCTGTGCTTTCTGGGTTATTGGGGCAACAATGAATGAATTCTCATAGCCATTGCTCTTTGGTGTGTGTGTGTGTGTGTGTGTGTGTGTGTGTGTGTGTGTGTGGAGAGAGAGAGAGAGAGAGAGAGAGAGAGAGAGAGAGAGATCTTATAGAAATTTGACCCAGAATATCTATCTACCTTCCAGATCCAGGTATTCTAGTAGAGAAGCTGGAGGTATAGTGCTAGAGGGCAGGAGTTTGGGAAGACATATAGGAAGTTATCTGAATAGAGTATTACTACAACAGATGCAGCAGTCCCCAAAGGAAAGTTCTCAAAATTACAGAAAAAGCCTCATGCAAGAGATAGCCAGATTTTTATCATGTTCCATACAGTGCTAGACTACATCAGCACCAAGCAAAGAGGAATTGGACCTTTTGAATTCACCCTCACTCTGTTCCTTCTTCTGATCCTACAGAAGGCAGAAACAGCAAAAGCAGTGGGGTAGTAAATATAAGGAAAGCAAAAACAACAGACCATTCCCCCTCTTTTACTGTTGGTCTGATAATTCTAGGGGTGGCCTAAGTTTCAAAAGATGTTAAGTTTGAATTGGATAAGAGGTTTTTATTCAAATTTGTTAGGACTTTTAAATAACTAAAATGAAACTGCTCTAATAGCTGAAAATGAATAGGAAGTATAGTGAATACACTTGAGACACTGACAAAAAATAGAGAAGAGAAATTTAGGAAAATGGGTTTGAAATCCATGGT